>NC_056729.1:1082888668-1083006168 GCF_019279795.1 Protopterus annectens
TCCATTTTACCATTTGAAAGGGAGACACAAATGTGCTACATTTTTTAATATTATGAACAAAATATAATTATTAAGGTCATTAGAATCATTAAAATCAGAAACACATGAATTAAACCAATAATTCACTTTTGAATCTTGAATGCTAGAGTCCGTATTGTTCATATTTTTATCAGGAGCTGTAACAGATATCTGAAAGAAGTACCTTAAATACAGTTCATATAGCTTAAACATTCCTGCTTACACAAAGTGTGAAAGGAGGAGATCTTCAATATATTTTTAAGTACCATTAAATTAAACCAGATCTGCATCACTTGTATCATAATTTTTTCATGTTTATCAGTAAGTTGTTAAACATTTTCAGACATGTTTCTGCTGGTATTAGGAACCAATGAGTACAAATGGACATGTGTATATGTCTTACTTTACAGTGTACATACCATATCAAATGAATCATGTCCTTCAGCAATCAAGTTAATGTCACCAAATACTGCATTATACAAAAACGTGTCTACAGTCATTTGATGCATGCCCACAGACATTTTGAAGTCAAGAGGAATATCCATCATAAAGGCAACATTAGCATTCTGTTCATTAATACGTGTTGTTTTCATAAACATGGCTAACAAGCAGATAGAACCCACAGTCCAGCATAAGATCATCTTTGGTACAACACATTACATGTTGCCTTGGCTAGCACATTCTAAGACTATAAAAGCAAAAAGAACACACAAATAAAATAAATATACACAAATAACTAATAAAATTAAAAAAAATAAAGCCTAATTAATAAAAAAAATAACCTAACATACTCTCACTGAGGATGACAGAATGCTTTTAATACTGGAAAAAAGTAATATCTATAAATGAACTAATGATATTCTCTTTTGGATTTAGTTGGATAGTAAAAGGTATCTAATAGGTTTCTGATTTTTTTTTTTTTGGTGAGGATATTTTGGGGTGTAATTGTGCTCAAATCTATAGAAAGTGCTGTATGAAGTTTAAAAGAAGGCAGGACTTAAATGAGTTATGTAATGCTGACTGAAAATGATTAGGTAAATTATAAGTGATGTATAATGTTTGCTGCGGGAAGTGTGTCAGTATGGTTTGCGGTGAAAAATGCTTGCAACTAGGATTATGTCGGTGTGGCTTGTTTTCATATTTATAAATGTATGATTGCTTATGTAGTAAGTGATGGTTTAATGACAAAGATGTTTCTTGTGAAAAAAAGGGGAAGGAATTGAATAATTTATGTAATGTTGATTAGGTTATATGATATATAGCAATATATGTAAAGCATATGTTTGCTCATTTTAACTTGTTAATACAGTTTGATTACTTTTATATTAATTTACATGTGCCTTTGTTACAAGTGATGGTTCAATAAAGGTGTTAAAAAAACTATAAAAAGTGATGCAGTTCTTGTGAAAAAAACTGAAAGCTTTCGCCTAATTATTCTACAATTATATTGCACAGGAATATTAATGTCTACTGAACTGGTAAAGCTTGCTCTCATTGTTACTTATTTTAGTAAAATTATTCCTTACTACAGATGTTTTGAGTACAGAATATAAAGCATATGCTTATTCATACATGTGCTACTGAGAACACGTTTTAATATTGGAGGCAAATGTCAGTCGTATCATGCAGCATAGCTTATTACTTCATATTTTGTTTTATTTATTTATTTTGTGTGCGTGTGTCATTTTTGCTCCAATGCCTACCTACTGTCCTTTCTCTAAGGAAGCATTTCAGGTGCAGTATGCTATGCTGTTGAAAGCATCCTGGTAATAAGTGTATTTTGTTTTTTTTCATTTTTGACCCTAGCCCCATCCCTGATGGAGATGTAATCACTTGTGTAGCTGGCCATCTATGTTCTTGACACCAGCTTTGGCAGCTATACCCACATTTTCTAGTCCTTAACACCCATGGCCTGCTGAGCTCCCACTCTTCATCAAAGCCCTGGCAATTGAGCCATAGTAGAATCCAGAATTGGTGCAACCATACTTTTTTCGCATAATGTCATGCCTCTAAGCCAGTAGACAAACTTGGTTTACCAGGGCTACTGCTATGGCTCTATTCCTTTGTGTCAATGGAACAAACATTACTACATATGTTTTAAAACTGAAAATTCATGTATAATTAGAGAATATATGTTTTAGTATTTTCCCCATATGTTTTGTGCTCTCCTTAATCTTTTTTTTCTTAAACACCTTTAATAAATTCACACATCTCGAACAATGGAATGAGTAGACATACATTAATACATAAGAAAACCAACCATTGTATATATTTATTATTATTTTCATGCGTCATACATAAATGTTTTGTTTCCTATCAATTATCCTTCACGCCAACATTGTATACAGTGCTCAGATCCTGGCTTTCCCTAAACTTCACTGCTCCTCCTGAACAATATTCTGTATGTATTGTTTCCACAAATCCCATTGATAGGATGCTATTCCTAGTCATTACAGGACATGTAAAGGCTATCCACACTGTTCACTCATTTTAGCAGCAAAAGCACTATTCACAGAGGTCATTTACACGAAACTAGGATGGCTGCTAAAAAGAGTAAACAAATTAAGTTATAATGAGATGTAAATTGGGAATGACATAAATCCCCAAATATTAATGATATTTTCTTCTGCCTGTTTGCAATTTATAGACATAATATGATGCATTTTTGCACCATCTGAAAATCATTTTAAAATGTGGAATTGCATCTTTTCTATCTGCTTTGTAGTCCATGAAGATGTTTTGTCAGGCTGCTTACCTTGCTATTTCCTATTGTGAGCTGCTTGTTTTCGCTGAGCCAAAACCACTTGCACCCAGTGGTGCCCATCTAGCTAGGAAGGCAGAGATACAGGCAAAGAATTATTCATTACAGTTTTGAAAATCAGGAAAGCCTTGACAGGCTTAGAGTGGACAGGGATATTGTAAAGGTCTTAGTGAGTATGTATGTCCCCACAAGGGCAGTGGAAGTCTACACATCCATCCTGCACTTTAGATGCTAACATCTTACCCTCATTATACAAGCCACAGAGTTCTTCAATACACAGGGTGGGGACACAATGAGTATCTCACAAACATCTGCTTTGAGGATACTTCAGCAGTTCTATATTCCTGGATGTACTCTTGACACATGTAGATCATATACCTACTTCCCAATGTCAGATCAGGATGAAGTCTGGTCTCTGCATGCCTTTTATGGTGTGGCACATATATACCTGAGGTGCTCATTGTGATAGCTTGCACCCATGTTACAATGTGGGCCATATCTGATCCACAGAGGGGGTATAATTGCTACAACAGGAAGGGCTACCATTCCATCAATTGCCAGGTAGTGTGTGATGCATGGGGATGAATCACTAATGTTTCTGCCAAGTTTTATATCTATCTATCTATATATATATATATATATATATATATATATATATATATATATATATATATATATATATAATATAGATATAGATATAGATATATACAGGTATATTGTATTTAACAAGTTATTCATGGTGCAATGTATAGCATAACACTGCACCATTTTTCTTTTGTTTTATCTCTTCCCCTCTCTTTTATCCTTGTCTATATCTTTTTTTTTCTTTCAGGTGATGCTGCATTTCTGCTAGACCCATGGATCATGACATGAATGTGAGATCCAAATGGAGCTGTGAAGATAATTTAAATAAAGCCCTGTCTTACACCCATACTGTCATTCAGAGGGTCTTTGACATGCTGAAGAGATGATTTAGGTGCCTAAATATGTCTGAGGGTGCCCTTCAGTATGACTAAGCTACTGCATGCAGGATGTTTAATCCATATTTCAGTCAGCATAACATGATTATGTGTCAGTCCAGTGGTGAAGTGACCCATGCTGTCACTGCAGCTCCCAGTTCAGTCCTACTATGACTAATGATGGCCAGTTGACAAGAGTAGTAAGGGACTCCATGTATCAGGCTCATACACAGCATATGGCTTTGCAGGTAACGAGGTGATGTTTACTCCAGAATTATGGACCATGACATTCAAGTTAGTGTTTCCTATCTTGAAAAAGACACACAGAGTATAAATGATGCATGTACTGATATATGTGGACTATGCTATGTGTTGTATGGGGTACTGTCACTGTTCATCAGACATTGTCTCTTATTTTAAATGTGTTTTTTTTTCAGAACAGGTAGTCATATTATTTATTTTGTTTTATAAAAGTCATGCCATACTCTCTGACACCAGTTCACTGATGTCATATAGTTAATAATTGCATTTTAAAATGTTTTCTAAAAGATATTATGCTTAGGTGGTATACTTAAGTATGCACATACTGAAAATCCTGAAGTGGTACATTTAATAAAAAGCATAAAAATTATTATTTCACATAAGTTCATACCTTGTATTTGAAGGGAAAATGTATGTCATGCTTTTATATATTTTGCAACATTTTCACAGATGTAACTATTACATATTTAAAACATGTAATTTTTCTCTGTTAAGGTACTGCACATCAGATTATTTAATTTTGTCATATACAATTAGTTGTGTCCCCAGAGATGTCACCATTTGCGCAATGTTGAGGGTGAAGTGGCATTAGTGTTAGCTTACATGGCAGGATATGAACATAATCTTTTTGGTTTTCTAAGGAGTGTTTCTCTAAATAGTGTGTAGTACATATTTTGTTCTCAGCAGTTGTTGGCTGCAACATTTCCTTAAAGAGTAAGCAATGCCTTTACTGAAATTAAATGCATGCAGTTGCAAAGTGTCTTAATACTACCTTATATTCTACAATCACATATTCTGTCCTTTTTTCTTCATTATTTTTAATTCTTTGTATTATTATTATTATTATTATTATTATTATTAATATTATTATTATTTAATATCTCATTGTGTTTCAAGTGAAACACTGGCATCTCTGTTAAAGTCAAATTGTAAGCACCTGAAATGTCTAGCCTGAGCCTTCTAGGCTTTCTGATATTGGCTGAATCATTATCCACCCTTATAGTGCTTTTTTTAAGGTACAGATAAACCTTCCAACATAATAAATGCTACTCAGGAAAGGTTAAATGTGTTATTGCTCAGTGCTAGGAGTCTCAACAAGAAACTGCACTCAGTGGAAGCTCTCCTCAACCTGGAGAATTCTGCCATTTGTGCTGTTACTAAAACATGGTTCAAAGCCATGGAAAGCACTCCAGCGGTGCATGGCTATTACACCTTTATAGGTTCATAGGTGTGTACTAAGCTAATGGCCCTGGAGCCTATATAAGCCTAGCCCAAGACGATTCCCTGGCATCATGCTGCCCAAAGTTAGTTCCCAGTGCCCCTGTCAAGCAAGGCCAATGAAGTGATCCCCAGAGTGAACTTCCTATTACCCACCTACTCGTCAAGATTTCTCTTAAAGAGGGCCAGTGAAGAAGTTTGTTCCAGAGTATTGGAAGTCTCTGGGTTAGGAACCTGTCCTTCCAGCATATTCTGTTTATTTTGGTAATGAGGTTTAGGTCCCTGGCGTGTGGCACGGAGGGATTGGGATTTCTTTAGGTGTAGCATATCTAGCAGCTCTGGGTCAGACATGGCTTTGTAGGTCAAGCAGAGGTCGCCTCTAAGTAGGCGATAGACAGAGTATAGCTCAAGTTTTTTGTCTGTCCATATAGTGCATGTGTCTAAGGCCTAATATCCTCTTAGTGAGGTATTTTTGTAGCCTTTCCAGTTGTTGTAGGTGTCTAGTGAGGTGCATATCAAATGAGGTGTTGTATTCTATACTAGGTCTAATGAGGGATGAGAAGAGTGGATTTATAACTCTTTCTTCCTGGATGAGAAACCTTTTGTATTGAGATGTGCCACATAGAAGGACTTTCTGACTACAGTGACAATGTGGTTATCAAAGGAGAGGCTGCTGTCAATCTGTGATGTAGATATGGATATAGATATAGATATACACAGGTATATCGTATTTAACTAGTTATTCATGGTGCAATGTATAGCTTAACACTACACCATTTTTCTTTTGTTTTATCTCTTCCCCTCTCTTTTATCCTTGTCTATATCTTTTTTTTTTCTTTCAGGTGATGCTGCATTTCCGCTAGAGCCATGGCTCATGACATGTATGTGAGATCCAAACGGAGCTGTGAAGATAATTTAAATAAAGCCCTGTCTTACACCCATACTGTCATTCAGAGGGTCTTTGACATGCTGAAGAGATGATTTAGGTGTCTAAATAAGTCTGAGGGTGCCCTTCAGTATGACTAATCTACTGCATGCAGGATGTTTAATCCATATTTCAGTCAGCATAACATGATTATGTGTCAGTCCAGTGGTGAAGTGAACCATGCTGTCACTGCAGCTCCCAGTTCAGTCCTACTATGACTAATGATGGCCAGTTGACAAGAGTAGTAAGGGACCCCATGTATCAGGCTCATACACAGCATATGGCTTTGCAGGTAACGAGGTGATGTTTACTCCAGAATTATGGACCATGACATTCAAGTTAGTGTTTCCTATCTTGAAAAAGACACATAGAGTATAATTGATGCATGTACTGATATATGTGGACTATGCTATGTGTTGTATGGTGTACTGTCACTGTTCATCAGACATTGGGCCAGATTCAGGAAGGCTTACACGGAGTTCAAGAGTAGTGTAAGCCTCCGTGTAAGCCTCCTGATTCAGGAACAGCCCAAATCTCCGTGTAAGAGACAGCTAACACATCTCTTACACGGACTGGGCGTGGAAATGCTCAATACCTCATTTGCAGCTCCAAGATATGCAAATGAGGTATTTGAGCGATCCACGGTTAAAACCAGTCCGTGTAACGGACGTTAAGCAGCAGAAATGTACTCAGCTGACAACTGAGTACATTTCTGCAAAATTAAAACGGAGCTATGTCAGCTCCAAATAAAGGGTGCATATGTTTCATTAGCATGCCAATGGCCAAATATGTGGCCATTGGCATGAAAAGTGCAAAAATAAGTTATATAACTTTTTTTTTTCACGGGATTTCTGGGTTTAACTGCAGCGCACACCCGCACAAACGGGGTGCGCTACCTAAAACTAAAAACCGAAGCTTATAAGCCCACAATTGTGGGATTTATGTATTACATGGAATGACAATGGAGGGACTTGCAGACCAAAAACAATATGGCCTCCGTTTAGTGGTTGTCAAGGGGGGGAAGCTCCGTGTAAGACATGTAACTAAGCATTACTAGGCAATCCTATGTAAATGAGGGTTACAATACTGAATCACACTGCCACATAGGTAATGAGCACTTTCTGAGTAGTGTAAGACTTAGAGAAGGGGGAGGAACAGAGTAAGAGGTAGGTGACATCAATGGGGAAGGATAGAAAGAAATGTACCAGATTGGAGGGCAATGTAAGGTAACAGATGACAGACAGACATCAGGGAGGGAGGTGTGTCTCAACAGAACACTAGGAAAGTCAAGAAATTGAGGGTATACGCTATCCCTACACTCAAAGTTTCTTGATATACGTAGCATGTGCGTGGCGCGCGGTAAGGCAGGTTCAACATGTGGGAGCGTGTTGCAAACTGTTTACAACGGTTTGCGTGGCCGCGTAATGCGGAAGGCAGTGTGCGCATGTTTTAGCATGAATCAGCCTAGCTAACACCGTGTAAGGATGTGTGCGTGTAACACCGTGTAAGGATGTGTGCGCGTGTTTAAGTGACGTGGGTTTTAATCAGGTACAGGTCACCTCTTGGAGCAAGACAGCAAGTTTTACTGAATACAGCTGGAATTCCTTCAGTCGTGGCAGCATAAGAAATATGTTTGAGGACCCTTTCACCTCCTGTTCGAGGGACACTTGTGGGCCCATCCCAATCTGAATGGGGTACTTGTATGCAATCATTGGTCTGATGAGTGATGAGTACAGGAGAACAACAAATGACCTCCCTTTGATCTAGATGTGAATCACTGCAATGATGAGGTGGCCAATGTAGAAGGCCTTCCAAACTACTCCTGGCAATGAGAGTGTCAAACAAAAGCTGTCACTGTCAACCTAAGTGCTCCAGGTCCCTGATAACCCACGCCAGTGTTTTGGTAGAGGATTGCCACCTCCAGATGGGAAGTAGTGGCAACCTTGTTCTTCCTTTGAAGGGTATGGCTATGCATTGTTTAGTGTTTAATGTAAGGCTGCATGGCTGTGGCAATTCAGTTATCCGTGTGTTCATCGCGAGACCCTTCTGGCTGGGATGTCTGTAAGTCAGATGGGTTTAACTATAGCTTCCCAGTTTGCATGGGTCATCTTCAAACTTTGTCAGCCATAAATCCTCCTGTGTTTGCCTCGCATTCTGAAAAGTAGATATTCGAACAAATGTGGGCCAAGGACTGCCCTGTGGGGCACCCACTTTGTGACAGCTCTCTGGAGTGTGAATCTGGCAATTCAGCAACTTTGACCTCAGGTGTGTTCCACACTTAGCCAGTTTGCAACCCATGCTGTGTAGGATGTATGGGTTCACAATTAAGCTGGTGGATGTTTTTCTAATGATACCTGAGTGGGGTATTAGGTGTAAAGCTCTTGCCACTTGTGGTCAAGGTAGGCTGTGTGACTGCCTTGCCCACGCTAATGGCCTGGGTGAGTATTTCCTTTTCGAAAAGTCAACCAAGTTTAAAAGCAGCATGATCTGCCCTTGACAAAGCCAAACTGGATTGGGATCCAATGTCTGCAAGTCCCCTATGTCTTCATTTAGAATTCCCATTATGATCCTCTCCATAGCTTAGCAGAACAGGCTTCTGGGTCAAGCTGATGGGATGGTAGTTTCTGGGCTGGTGAGAACCCTTCAGGAAGTGGGTCCACCATTGCTGTATGCCACCCTTGGGAACATACATCCTGAGATGAGAGGCTAAGATTAAAACAGCCGCCCCAACCAAGCGGGTGTAATTACTCATTGAGTTCATGGAGCACACAACTGGGGACACCATCTGGTCCCATGAATAAAGTAAGTTTTCTGCCTTGGATTGAGCAGTTCCCCACCCCAGCAGTGGAGATGTTTGGGGCTACAATCCTCTGAGGTACATACCCTCCAGTTGGGGATAGTAGAAATCTGCACTGAACTCCGTCAGTCAGGCATGTTGCCAATGTTCACTGTAGGTGCAGTGGATATCAACATCATTCTGAACTAAGTCTGAGCATTATCTGGGAGTTCCCTCCCCAGGTTTCCAAACATAGGTAAAAAGGCCCTGCTGATTGTCCCTGAGTCCTGAGTGGGTTTACTCTCAAAACATGCCTCGATGATTGTGGTTGGGGAACCCAGTGCCTTTACCTCCACAATGTCGAGCAGGGGTGTTCTTCCCACGGATTACGCCCCATCTCAGAGTGAAGGCTCCTTCCTTAGTAAGTACAGCTTGTTTATGGCTTAGGGTCCACCAGGACTGGATGCTTGCCTGTGGTACAAAGAGTCTTTTGGGATTGCCTGATCCATGCAGTCCTGGAGGTGCTGGTAGAAGGCATTTCTAAGTGATACAGTGGCTTGGGTAATGGTGTCCGGGCTCAGGCCTGTGGGTCTTGAAAGAGACTCACACACCAGTCCCTCAGAAATGTGAAGCTCCGGCATTCTTGGTCTCTCACTGCTTCTTTTCTCCCATCTGGGGGTGTGGGTGGGATGTGGTCTCCTACTGAGAGTAGTCCATGATCTGATCTCACCAATGATGGGTACTACGCCTGGTGCTGAACAGTGTGACCCCATGTTGCCGATGATGATGTTCTAGTATGTTGCTCCACTTGAGGGGATTGGGACCAGTTGTTCCATGGCATTTCAGTGTATGAACCTTGGAACCTTTGTGTTTAGAGGTTGCCAGGCAGATGATTAGTGATCCCAGTCTATATGTGGATAGTTAATCCCACCCAGTAGGATGGTGTTTGGAGATACATTTATCCCCTTCAGTGGTTTGCAGGATAGCTGCGTGAGGTACCTGAGTTTGAGCGTGGTGGCATGTAAATATGCTACAACCGCAAGAGCAGTCTGAAATCACGGGTCACTGGCACAATCTTCGGATGGTCTCCCGGCTGTATCAGGTGTCGTTACACCAACCATGAGGTGAGGGTGTCCTTGATGAATGATGGACACCCACCCATCCTTTGGTGTTGTCGGGATGCTGGTGCCGGAATGCATGATATGAGAGGTAACACCCGAGCAGTGCTCGGGGTGCTGTCAGAAGCTGTGAACCAGGTTTCAGGCACAAAGCACACAGCGACATCAATGTGCGGGCATACTGAGAAGGGCATACAGAGTGTGTGCAGCTTGAGGTTGAGACCTGGGCATTGAGCAGCATTACCCCTTAGTGTCTCTTTCCTTTTACTGTGTGTTCTAGGGCGGTAGGTGTAGAATCTTGAATCTTAAGGCATTAAAGGCAAACATAATGGGGTGGCAAGAGCATCATCTGAAATCCGGAAGCCTGTAGGGTGACAGGTGCAAGCCGCCCCTTGCAAATCACCATGCGTCTGTCCAGCATGTCATCCCAGGCAGACAGACATTGGACCCCTTAGAATGACAATTCTATAGTCTGGGCTAAAAATACTACAGCTGATCATCTTGTCTCTGTTTATGTGGCATCATACTTCAGTGAAGGTAGGGATACCAACAGGTTGGTCAGGGTCGCTGCACCCCGCCTGGCCTACATAATCAGAGAGGGATCCTCTATGTCTCTCTTTTTTCCATGTAGTCCAGGGAGGCACATCTCAGGTCGTTCACACCTGTAGCATGTGGATTTCATGATCTGGGTCAGACCTGCACTCTTGCAGTTTAGTGGACCTGGAGTGCTTGCATTATGTGGTGGATCTCCAGTGCCCGGAGCAGGCGTGCTTTCTACTGTGACCTCCTCCTGGTAACCTGATCCAGCAGAGGACATCAGTGTGTCTCGACACCATGGAGTCACCCATGACAAGTGTGTCTTGGCATTGTGTTTGGCCTTAAGGGCTGTGACTCTGCCTGGCACACCGAATCTGTGTGGTCAATGTGTGTTGTATAAAGCTGTGCCCTGTGGGAGGCAGTTGTGTGAGTGTCTCTGCTGTGGTGGCCACTGCCATCTCTGGTAGAGATTCTCTCTGATCAGAGCCTCCCGAGAGTGTCTCTGTGTGTCTATGTGTATGGATCTTGTTGTGATACAGTGCACATGAGACTGGATTAAAGATGTGTGTGTGTGGTTACCTCACCTTCTCTCTGGTCTTGCTAGTCCTATGTTGAGAGAGCTCTCAGCCTCCACTTTGGCTATATAGTTGGGCATCTCTCACATGTATGTGTGTTTTGGCGGCAGAAGGAGAGGGTTGTCAGGTACATGACAAGCAAGTGTAACAGTGCCTCAATATTCCCAGGTTCACCAGCTGAGCAGGAGAGGACACTAGCAACTGATCCCTTAGTGACATGCTAGGAAGGAATAGACAAAAACAATGTTGGAATACAAGGAGCATATCCGCCTCCCTGCTTCACATCATACTACTTGATTGACAATAGCTACACATACACCGTGTTTCATAGTGTCATATGGTAAAATTACTAGGCTATCTGCCCTAGTGCATGTATAAGCCTAGCCATAGTGATGTGGCTATTGCCACCCCTTATAGTGGTAATAAGTGTACACAGAATAGATTCTGAATATTGTGCCTCTGACTTGGGGTAGTGACAGCATTATGACCCCTCTTTACTTAATTGGAATAACATGACTGTGTTCTGTCTAGTCTCAGTGCCTCCTCGTCTCATATGCAGTTGTCCCTGTAGTGATGTCTCCTGAAGAGAGCTTGCAGTGAGAGGACTCTGTCAAACATGAACTGGGATACTCTGCTAGGAGTGTGAGATGCCTCTGAGTTATGACTCTGTCCCTCTCCAGCATGTCCTATACATGTATGTGCTGAGTTTCAAATACTCTCAGCTCTCAAGTGGCTCTTGGCTGGATTTGGATTGTTTTTCTTGCAGTGGGAGCATGTCCACCAAATCCTGATTGGACATGGTCTTGTATGTCAGGCATAGGTCACAATGGGCATGTAAGACACTGAACAAATGCTGTATGACACTGAAATGTTCCGGACTTCTATTCTGGAAGCCATTATGACATGTGTTGAAGAAGAACCCTGATCTTCATGGTAGGTACTTTTTGGGTGCAAAGGTGCAAAAGGCAGGATCTGCCCTGCAAATACAAAGCTGAACTAGGTGGGAACAAGGGTCCGTAGGTCAGTAATGTGTCTGTGTAAGAGCTCCATGACTCCTCCCATATCTTTGCAGACAAGGCTGGTTAAGCTTGTGTGGGTGGTAGCTGCCATGGTCTGTGTGGAGGCATCTCCCTTTGTAGAGTGGGACCACTGTTGCTCGTATGCCAGTGTGCAGGTACATATCCTGTAGCAAGACTAAGGTTAAATAGCAGTTGTATATATGGGTCCAGCCCCTTCTGGAGTTCACATAGCATGCAACTGGAGATACCAGCAAGGTCCCATGGATGCTGTGTACTTGTCTTTGCTGAGTGTGGCTCTCACATGGACATCCAAGATGACAGTGAGGTTATATACAGCAGTGATAACTATCTTGTTTTGGGGAGGTGAGGAGGGTACATCGCACTCGAAGCTGTCCGGCCCGAATGTTGCCACACTGTATCTGTCAGGTACTGGAATATATGTTGTTGTGTACCAACTCTGAGCATATCCAAGGGTTCACAACCAGGTGTCTGACATAACTGAAGAAAGCAGTGTGGTTACCTTCATTGTCTTTGGTGATTTATGTCCCCAAGTTGACCTTGCATGTCTTTATGGAGACAATGTAGCTTTCTACTAGTGCTGATCACAGCTGTCTTCCCTTTTGGATATGTAGCTCTGTCTTCTGCATTAGTAACTCTCATCTGTCATACAGTTGTTGTTTATGGCTGGGGTCACCAGACAGGACACTTTCCTTTGTGGAGAGGGTCCTGTTTTCAGTTGTGATTGTATGGTCCATGCTGTCTGACATCTAGCTAAGGGAGGTCATTCTGGTTCTGCAGTTATCTTTCATCAGCATTAGAAATGACCACAACAGCCCCTGTGGGTGTACCTCATGCACACACATCCAGCACCTGTAAAGTCCACAACAGTACCTCACCAGGAGTATGACAGAGCTGGAACACATGTAATGTGTAGTCTTGATTAAACAGAGTGCAAGCTCCACACACTGCCATGCTGTCCACCCAGATGCAAGCTGTGCTGCCTGATGTAGAAAGCCATGTCCAAGCTGGAATCAATGCAATATGCTGCACCTTTGTACAATCTGAATGGCAGTGGAGCTATGCACATGAGGGACCTGAACTCCCAGCACTGACATATATAGGACAGGCTGTACTGCATTATCCAAAACACAGAAGCCAATTCTCACGCACATGAGTAAACTACCAGTACAGGTTGTCCATAGAGACATTCTTGTTGAGTCCCTCAACAGGAATCCTAATGAGTGGATGTGGGAGATGGAGGTTTACCCTGGGTATCAATGTTATGTCACAGGTAGACAGGAGGCACAGTATACTCAAACAAGACATATGACATGGCAAACTACGCTTACAATGTGTTGATGGACAAACACATTCTCCGACTAGCATTAGGTCAAGATACCACTTGAACACAGCCAGCAAGGTGCTCTTGCCTCAAATGGACCAGGATTGTATTCCACAGCATAGGAGTCTCTGAGTGATAACTCCATCCCTCCAACATGTCCAACATACATCCCTGCTGGTGTAAGTCACCTGCACTAGTGGTTCAGGTGGATCTTATGAGTCTGAGGTGAAGCATGTCCATTAATAATCTCTGTTTTGGACATGGCCTCGCATGTCGAAAAGCACATGTCACCTCTAAGCAGACGGTATGAAATGAATAGAGTGTGAGTGGTTCTCAATCTGGCAGCATATGACAGCTGTTGGGGTTCCTTTGATCCTTTAGGTGGGGACAGTCAGGGTGTCTCCCAATTGCTGCAGATGTTGGGTGAGATACAGCCAGAATAGGGCATCTCGATCGATCAACGGGTCTGATAAGTGAAGAGTACAGGGAGGCAATGACCCACTAGATCTGGGATGTGAATCCCATCCTGATCAGGTGGGCAGTAGCGTAGAAGGTCTTCTAGCCACTTTAGCAATGTGAGTCTCAGAAGAACTGCGACTGTCAACCTGGGTCCCAGGTCCATGATAACCTCCTCTGTGCTTAGAGGATTGCCACCTATATGGTAGCTTGGGGTCACCTTGCTTTTCCTGGCTGGGTATGTCTACACATGTTGTGCACTTTGACCCTCACAGGCCATGGCCCTGGCTTTTCCAGCTATCATCAGTTACTGTGAGTCCCCTTCTGAAGGATATCTGTGTGTGATGCACTGTCCACTATGGTGCCCAGTGTGCAGTCATCTGCTAACATTGTCATCCAAAGTCCTCCCATGTTGGCCTGTGCTTCTCTGGGAAGTACATGACAAACAATGGGAGCCAAGGACTGAGCCCTGTGGCAGGCACCACCTGTGACCAGCCTGAGTCTAACATAGTGCCAGCAACTCTAACCCTGTGTGTCCCGTCCCTTAAGCCAGTTCTGCAACCCATCTTGGTGACATATATGGGTTTACATTTCAGTTGTTAGGGTTTTCCACAATACCTGAGTGGGGTATTGTGTTGAAAGTGTTCTGCAAGGCCAAGGTAGGCTGTATGGACTGCTCTTTTCCCCAACAATGGCCTAAGTGACCAATTTGAAGATGTCAACCCAGTACAAAAGGCATGATCTGCCCCCTGACCAAGCTAAAATGTGATGGGTACAATGTCTGCATGTCCCCTATATCTTTGTTTATGAGCTCAATTATGATCCTCTCCATAGATTTGCAGACTACACTTCTGTTAAGCTTCTATGCCAGGGCAGCAATTAACAGGGTCTGTAGAGGCACTGCCTTTTAGGTGCGGATGTGCACAACTGGACCCTAACCAGGCTGTTTGTGCACACTATGGAAATGTAAAGCAGTGGGATAGGACTAAAGCCCAGGATACTGACCAATTACAGTGAAAGTACTCGAAACACTACACTAGACAGTGCTACATGTTAGGTCAGTATGAACGGATGTTGAACAATTGTGTGCAAAGTATCCCATGCAAAACCTGCAGGCACAGTATAATTCCCCTGTTTTGTTCTACACAAAAAGCATTTGACAGTAACTACACAACATGGCACAGAACACACAACCATAAACTGGAGGTATTTGTTGAAGGTCACACTCATCCACAAATGTGATGGGCTGCAGAGTTCAACATATGTAAAGCCCACACTGGGCATGCTCACACACTTAGATAAATGAGACATCTTTCACAATAACATGCCATGGCGGAAGGCTGAACTGGGCATGTGCTTCACACACTGGTCCAAATGTTACCTCTAGCAAATGTGAAAACACACCAGAGGATGCTCCTATCCTTTCTAGACACTGATCAAGTAGCGCAGCACCCTATAAGTATATTGGAGAAAAGGATTCTCTCAGTAATCTGAATGGCCAGCTTGCGCCTAATGCCGCCTGTCTGTAGTGTCATAACATAGTTAGGTAGGGGTTTGAATCCAGCAGGTGGCGAAGTGTGTGTGGAGCAAGGGTGTATGAAAAGAAACATCCCTTTTGGCAACTGGGAAAACACACCACAGGATGATCATTCCACTTTCTAAACTCTGATGATGTCAGCACCCTATAAGTATATCAGGGGAAAAGAAATCCTCCAGTAATGCGAGAATGGCCACTGCGCTAATGCGTCTGTCTCTAGTGTCTTAACATAGTTAGGTAGGGGTTTGAATCCAGCAGGTGGCAAGTGTGTATGAAGGGGGGTAAGTGTGTATGAAAGAAACATCCCTTTTGGCAACTGGGAAAACACACCAGGATGATCATTCCACTTTCTAAACTCTGATGATGTCAGCACCCTATAAGTATACAGGGAAAGGAAATCCCCAATGTAATGTGGGATAGCATGCTGTGCTAATACAAATCGATAAATCTCTAGTGTCATACTCTTAGCAACAAAGTTAGGTAGGGTTTGAATTGCAGGTGGCAAGTGTGTGTGAAGGGGGTAAGTGTGTATGAAAGAAACCCCCTTTGCAGCAACTGGGAAAACACACCACAGGATGATCATTCCACTTTCTAAACTCTGATGATGTCAGCACCCTATAAGTATATCAGGAAGAAAATCCCAGTAATGCTAATAGCTACCCAGGCACGTCACGTCCGTCCCCTATCGCCTTAACATAGACTAGGTGGGGGTTTGAATCCAGCACAAGTGTGTGTGAAGGGGGTAAGTGCGTATGATTGATATATCCCTTTTTAGCAACTGTGAAAACACACTACAGGATGCACATATCCCTTCTAAACGATATCACAATTATGTATGGCTTTTTGATTACAGACATGCCATGTGTGTTGTGCACACACAGAATGCCCATGTGTGTGGGTTGTCCCTCACAATAATGCATGACATTGATTACACCGGTTATGGCAATGAACACATGATGTATGTGTGTGCCAAATACACATATGTACCTGTGACTTTCAATAGTTACCATGTGTGATGCCTGCCACATGTGAATACATGGTATTTGCACAGGGTAACATTATGACCGTGGTCTTCTGTGCAGGTGCTGCATGTGGGATGTGTATATACAGTGTGAGATGTAGATGCTATCAGCCTAGTAGTGAGGGATGCACAATCTGGTCTGGGGCATAAAGTCTACATGTTGTTGATGTACAGGAGCTGCATGTTCTCACCTGTTGTGGGAGTGGTAAGACAGTATTCCATAGCAATGCAGTGACTGCATGCTAAGAACCATTCAGCTAGGGTGTTGTGAAGCTACACTTATTCATTAGCATTCAGTAATTTGTCGGAATCCCTGGTGAGGGTCTGATGCCAACCAAGGTCAGGGGTCTACCAGCCTGTGTCACTTGCTCAGTGATCCCTTCCATGTTCCCTATCATGTATCCTTCCAGTGAGCAACATCCCACATCAGTTGTGGTGGCATGGACAATGACTGAGTCATTTGTGTCCATGCATCTGACTGACTTGTGTGTTGTTGTTACAGTTTGGCCATGTGTTTCCATCTGATACATGTGATCTACATCAATGGGTAGGAATAGGGTTGACTCGTGTACATGTGGCAGCTGTGACATTACTACATGACACACATATTCCACAACTGTACCATAGAGGTGACTGACAACTGACCTTTGCACATGCTACCGAGTATTGAGATTACATTGGTGATTCACAGCACATAGGGCCAATGGTGAAAAACAGACATAGGTCCATAGGTTCGTGACAGGATATCTGCCCAGGGCATGTATCCACCTAGCCAGAATGTGTGCCTTCAACATGCATTGTGAATCTGTCTTGCTATGCCCTTTTCCATGGTTAGTATACTGTGCCTCTTTTCTCACAGTGACACATAAGTGATACCCAGGGTAACCCTACAATGTCACATCCAGTCATTAATATCAGCCTTGAAGATAGTCACTGAGTCAGTCTGCCTAACCTCTATTGGGATAATAATCAGGAATGAAGGGAGCCTCTGAGTTGTGAATGTGCCCCTCCACCATGTCCTATGTATATCACTCCTGAGGTTCAAGTATTTCCAGCGTGTATCCTGGTGGGATCTGGATATTCTGAGATGCAGCATGGCCATTACGCGAGGGTATGACCTGGCCTTCTATGTCAGGCACAGATTGCCTATGAAGAGGCAGTATGTCACTGAGTAGAGCTGCTGCTACTTTAACCAGTCAGCATGTGGCATCTGTTTGAGCACTTTGATCCCCTTGTCGAGGTACATATGTGGTAGCTCCAGTTGCTGCAGGTGTCTGGTAAGGTGCATGTTGACAGGTTCATCATAGTCAATTATGGGCATGATGAGGGATGAGTAAAGGGGCACAATGTCCTCCCCTGGCCTACATGTGGATCCCATGATGATGTGGCCCATATAACATGCTTACCTAACCACTTTGTCCATGTTGTTGTCAAATGGTAGAATGTTATCAACCCATGTACCCCAAGGTCCATAATCCCGTGGTCTGCAGTTACTGGATTAACACATATGTGGTAATTGTGGTCACTTAGTGTTTGGACAAAGGGGATGACTATACCCCTTCTGTCATTCACGCTTGAGGCCATGGCTGTGGCACAAGTCGTGTGTTTGCAAGAGTCCCTTTTGGAGGATGCATGTGTTAGCTGGTGAGTTGATTATGGTGTTCGGTCTGCAGTCACCTGCACTTGCTGAGCTACAGTACTTCCATGTTGGCCTGTACCTATGACAAATATATAATGAACATGACAGCTCCTAGGGCTGTGCCTTGTGGGACACCACTTGTACCAGGTTGGAGGCTGACATGGCTCCAGCAATTCTACCATGTGTGTTCTGCCCTTGAGCCACTGTGCAATACCCATAGTGACATAGGGGTTAATATGTACACTGGTGAGCTTCCCTAGAATGCACAAGTGGGGTATTGTATCCAAGGCTTATGCAAGGTCCAGGTAGGCTGTGTGGACCTCCTACCCCTTGACAGTGGCCTTGGTGATTGTTTCAAAGAAATCAAACAGGTTTGATAGGCAGGATTTGCCATTGACAAAGACAAACTGTGCATGGTGACATGTCTGTATGTCCATAATATCTAGATATGTGAGGTTCATGATGATCCTTGCCATAGCTTTGCAGACAAAGCTAGTCAGACATATGGGGCGAGTAGTGTCCAGGATCCGTGACGGCACCACCTGAATGTTGAGGGACCACTGTTGCTCTATGCCACTCTCTGGCCACATATCATGTATTAAGGCTGGGATTGAACAGTGGTGTTATGTCTGGGTGTAGCTCTTCTTGTGGTTCATGTAGGACACAGCCTGGGACACTGTCTGGTCCCATTGATGCAGTGTTTATTGCTTTAGGAAGGGCATCTCTTACCTGAGCATCTGTGATGTCAGGGGGGGAAGCACTGTGCTGCGAGACATATTTGCCCTTTTGGTGTGGTGGGAGAGAAGGCAGCATTGAACCTGTCCACTAGGATGATGGCAATGTCTGTGTGTTTTATATTTTGTGTGACATATTGGATTACCGCTGAGCATATCTGGGTAGTACCACCCAGGTTACTAACATAACTACAGGCAGCCTTGTGATTATCCCCAGTGGCTTGTGGAATCCTCTCTCAAAGATGGCCTTAGACAATCATATGGGTGCCTGTAGTTGTCTTCCAATACTCATCAGTGGTGCCTTCACATTTTGGGAGGTTGTTGTATCATGTAGTGGCGTCATCCTTCTATTGTATAGTGTGTTTATGGCTGGTGTCCCGCGCCCAGGACATCTGCCTTTGGAGAATTGGGTCATGCTTTCAGATGTGGCTTCATGATCCATGCATTCCTGAATGTGTCCACAGAATGCCTCTATACAGGTATCTGCAGTCTGGTTCATATTTTCAACAGGCCTTGGGCCTTTGAAGGTTTCCACATCATTTATGAGGGGTGTGCACTTGCTTGACATGAGCTGTTGACAGACGTGTCGCCCTCCAGACAGAGCAAGGTGAGGGTCACAGTCAGCTACCTGTTGGGTGATAGAATGTGCCACATAACACAGGCACACAGGTCACTCCACAGCAAGTACAGCTATGAGGCAGACATTGTCCATGCTGGTGCAAACAACCTGAGACGTACCTCCCTGGACCACATGGAAAGAGACACAGAGGAGCTCTTACAGCACCCTCTCAAACTCAGGACTCCCACACAGCCTCTATGCTGACACAGGAGAGTTTAGATTACTCTGCAAACACCATCATACTGGGTCATGCCAGCTACCCAAACATAGACTGTGAACATTACACAAGCCACAATACCCAAGCTCTAAGGTTCCCATTGATCAGACATTTTTTGGCTATGGAACAGGTAACCAACCTTCCCACAAGAGGGGCAGATATACTAGAGCTGATCTTTACAAACATGAGTACAAACTGCTCACCACTGGGAGTATATCCCTCATTGTTGCAATCAAACCATATACTAATCACACTGGAGTTCTGGATCCCCCACATATGCAAACCTCCAACACATCGATGTGTGTGTGTGGGGGAAATGTCCCTATTAGCAACTGTGACAGTATCGTACAGGATGCAGATCCCCCTTTTGAAACACCGATGATGTCAGGACTGTATAACTATATCACCTGTAGTAAAGTCCTCCAGTAATTTGCATAAGCCAGCCTGCTAATGTGTCTTTCTTCAGTGTCATAATGTAGTTAGGTAGGGGTTTGAATTCTGCAAAGGGAATGAATGTGTGTTAGTATGAGTGTGGTTTATGTGTGTGCACTATGCTGGGAGGGTTAACTGCCTTTTGCCAACTGGGAGAACACACTACAGGGTGCACATCCCTCCTCCTACACACAGATGATGTCAGCACCTCTAAGTACAGCATTAGTAAAGATTTCTCCAACTACTGCAAATAGCACACTCTGCTAATGTGTCTGTTTCTACCGTCATTGCACAGTTAGGTATGGGTTTGAATCTTGCAAATGGAAAGTATGTGTTTTACTGTTGGTGGGGTTAGTGTGTTTGCACAATGATGGGGTGGGATGTGGCTTTTGCCACATGGGGCTATGCACTGCAGGGTGGTCATTACCCTTAACAAGCAGTGATGTTGATAGCACCCTATACAAACAAAACTACAAAACAGAAGGTGGTGGTACTGATAACACATGTAAGGTAACACTTCTTCAAGTAATGTCCTGTCCACAAAACGGAGTAGGATAATCAAACAATTCTTTTATTCTATACAGACAACATGACAACAGACAACTAACTGCCAGTACTCAGTATAGTGTTACATGCTACTGTAACACGCACATGTACCCAAATATACCTAGATAGTGTTCTGAAGCCTGAATGTGGCAAGTGTGTGGATGTGGGATGTGTCTGTGTGTGCATTTCCGTATGGGAAACATGTTTGATGTGGCAATCAGGGTACTACAGTACCTGATGCACATTACATCTTTCAACTGATGAGGTTGCCTGCACCCTGTGAGTACAGGTAGAGAAGGGGATGCCAGTAGTAAACAACATAGTGCACTTCTCAAATGTGTACCTGTCATGTATCAACAGCTACTCATGTAGGGTGATAAATAATGGGAATGGCAGGTGAGCGTGTGCATGTGTGTGGGTAGCAGGCTGCGTATGAATGCATGTGTGACAGAACAGATACATGTAGCTGAATCTACATAACAGCACAATATGCGCATTGCCATAGTCAATGTTAGCATGTGATGTTGTGCAGCTGGTACACTTTATTAAGTAGTATGGGTGCAGATAACAATTGAGGACATTCATACAGTTACTGCAGCAGGACTGCTGGGATATACACACAATTATACTGCAACAGTCAACAGTTACCAACATGTTACTACTTATACACATCTATGTAGTCACCCTGTGCATCAGCAACGTGTTTACCTTTACCTGCACCGATGTTGTAGTATGCAGGAGGTGGCACAGTGTCATCATATGCACAGGGTGTGGGTTAGGTACGCCCAAGCCGGCCACTGGTAACACCAATTGACATGTGTGTGTATGTGTGTTTGTGAGGGGCAGCAGTACAGGGTGGACCGTTGTTGGTGCAGTGTGCGTGTGTATGTGTTTGCCCTAGGTGTTAGGTTTCTGCATGTGTGTAAGCACACACACAATCCCACATAATGGCTGCCATGTACAGAGTTTTGTGGACAGCCACAGACTGCACCTGTCAGGTCATCCAGATCAGTGTCTGTGGGCAGGGACACGGTACCTGTGCCTGGCAAGGGTGCTACGGGCCGTATCTGGTACTAACTCAGATTGGGTACTGTCATCGGAAGCAGGGGTGTGTTGACTGGACACAGTTCCCTGTTGGGACTGTCCAGAGCCACGTGCACGTGGTCTCCTGGGGCGTCTGGATGACAGCACAGACCCAGCATTGCTGGGGCTGGTGCTGGAACTTGAGGCGCGCGAAAGGGCCTGATGACGGCCGCGCCACTGCCAGCTGGTGCTCTTGCTGGCATACGGCCACGCCGACGCCGCAAACGCACACCATCGCCTCTGGCCCATGGACATCTGGTTGTGGAGCAGCTGTTCTATGCCCCCACAACGCCTGTCAACCACATCTGTGAAGTTACGGATAGCATTCGCAACATCACGATGCCGCCTGTCATGGCTGTGCGACATGCTCTCAGCTCCCTCAGACCCTGTCTGGTGTACCTTTCCATACGCGCCTGTGCCTGCATGACAGTTCTAAACATAGTGGAGGTTGACATACCTCCTTGGGCATCGCCGGCCAGAGGCAGTACGGCCACAGATGCCCCCACGAGAACCCATGGGCGACTGTCTGCGTGGTACCATTGGAGGCCCCTGCTCATGGCTGCCTTGTGGGGATGCATGTACCACAGGTACCACATTACCCTGATCTATGCCCACTGCTGACTGTCTATCACCTAGGGACAATGGTGACAAAGGATGTAACGGCAGGATGACTGTGCGCATTGACGGGGTTGAAAGCTGTGTACTGTCAATTGGTTGACCAATGGCGGACCCAGACACACCTTCCTGCACCATTACAGACATTTCATCATCATCAGTACCTGGGGCACAAGATTCAGGTTCCCTGCTGCAGGTCACCAGAGCAGCACCAGAACCTACGGGAGGAAAACATGGAACACAGATTACAGTCTCAATACATATTTGACAGAGATGCACTTCAATACTAATGCACACATTCAGAAATGGACACATGCACTCATGGACACTAACACACATGCACACTTGGGCACAGGCACACTTGCACACATGCACACCCCACAGTAAACACACACATCAGTACCATGTTACACTACTCAATTTACTACCTGTCAATTACAGTTATTGTGAACACAGTCACCAGCATGTCTACTACAGAGTTACACTACTCTTCCTAGTTTTATAAATTGTTTTACGGAGAATGTTAAAAAGACTCACCAGCATGTATGGCCTGCCTCATTGCTAGATGGGAGGGACCTGGAAGTGTGAAGAGAGTAATGTCAGTGGGCACATGTGTGCCATTCGCTTTGCACATGATACAGTACAGTAGTACACTAGTTCCCTTATACACATCAGCTGCACATTATGTCTGTATATATATCATGATGACAGATACATACCACATGCACACCTTATGCATGAAGTAACAGTGTACAGAACAGTCAAATGTACATACCAGGAGTTTACTCTAATCTTACCCTTACCTCTCTTCAAACGTCAACTCAAACTGTACTTCCAAAACCACTGGCTTTGTTCTTCTTGGAGTCCAGGCTAACATCCCTCTCCCTACCCTCTCTTCACCTTTAACCCCTCATTGTGCATAGAAACTAGCTTCTACCCTGTTTCTTTCACCTTGATGTCCTTCTATGCTCTGACCTACTTCTCCCATCCCTCCCACCTCCTCTTGACTGTCTTCCTTCTTTTCCTCACTTCCCTTCTTGACTCCTGCCTCTTCCATATCATTGTATCTGTCATACTCCTTCTACTTCTCTACCCTTCGGAGCCCTAACAATTATGTATATGGCTTTTGCCTTATTGCATAACCATTATGCTTTAGGTAGGATTGCTTTGAAACCAATGGTACATTGTTTATGACTCTAAACTGTTTGACTTCCTTACATGTATGTTGATTTAATTAACAGGCTGGTGTACAATTCTATTATGTTGGCTGTCTGTATTAACAACTTGTCTGTCTGCCTTTATTACGTTATGTGTGGAGCTTTTCTCCACAGGCCTCTACTGAAAATGAACTTATATCCAGCTAGACTATCTGGGTCAACAAATGTAAAAGTAATAACAATAAATGAATATGGCATCTTACCTGCACGCTGTCTTGCTGCTGTGTGGATCCAACCTCCATCAGGATGCATGATTGTTGCTGTTGTTCTGGGGCTGGATCCACAACACTTAGCAGTAGCCCTCCTGTCTGGTGAGGGGGATGTGGCCACCCCCTCACCTGTGGCAACCTGTTGCCTGCGGATATCTGCAGCACGCTGGTGGACATTTCTTATCAAATCACTGCAGTGATGTCTCACCTGCTCATATGTCCTATCATGCATGCCAACATCATTTATCCTGCTAACGAGGTTTTGCCACAGTGCAGACCTCTCCTGCTGATTCTGGGTGGTGCGTGAGAACAGGATGGCATAGTCACGCACCAGGCTCTGGTGGATCACGTCATCCTCTGCAGCAGAGTAGGCAGGATTCCTTTTTGGTGCCTTGTCTATCTGGAAAGGTACACAAACAGGTTATCAGCATAGTATCTCAACAATACATGGTACACATTCTATACAGGGAGTGTTAACTTCTACTTATTACTGCTTGGTTAAAACTTGATTACAGTGTAGCTATCATTCTATGTCATTTGTACTAAGTACTTGGCCTTCAGACCGGTTGTTTGACATTAGGGAGGTTGGTGGCAAGCACTGTGGTGGCAGGACACATATCTTTCATCCATTGAAGTTGGGAACTGCTGATTGTGGGCCCAGTGTACAAGTGTATTACTTCTGGTATGGGCAGTTGGCCTTCAGGCCAGTTATTTAACATTAACGAGGTTTGTGGTCTGCACTTGTGTGTGACAATAGGCTGTACTCTGCCATTCATAGCTGGGGACATCTGGTGTCAGGTTTATAGTGCCTGCATATCTGAGCTGTATCTTACTGACATTGCTACACCTTGTTTGTTGTAGCAAACACTACATCCAGGCCTCCTGGATCTACCTTTGTTTATATGCTTGTTATCTGTTAGCTTGTTATTTCACTGGTATGCTACTTCCACATAGTACACATCTTCTCAACACATCTGTGACTCACTACTGATATCTGCATTGCTTACTGTACGTACTTCCATGATACACATGACAGCAAGTGACTGCTTGTCATTGTTGCATTTACTTAATTGTGACACATTGCACTTAGGTTACCTGGCATTTGCTCACTGACACTTTTATATCAGTCAGCAGTTGTAGGTAATGTCAGTACACCCTCACTCCCCACTGGACCTTGTTTTCAATCATTAGTGATTACAGAGTTCACAATAGTATTCTAGCATGTCCAGAGGTCAGTTGTCAGTTCCCTCCCAGTCCAGCTGGTGAGTGTGGTACTCAGAGACAATGTTAGAACAGATGCATGTACACAGACAACCCCTCCTCCTAACAACAAATTCAAACTCATGTGAGTGATGCAACCATATACCAGACTGGAGGCTAGGCTCTGTCTACTCAATACCGCCATAACCAGTCAGGTGGCAAAGGGATCACTCACTACACTTCCAGTCTCACGTAGACCTACCACAACAGCGACCTAACACATGATCACACATGATCATACTTGTAGGCTCAGGACCACAGCTCTGCCTATGCAGCAGAGACCTCCTAAGCAGACATCCAGGCAACCACTACCACATAAACGAACATGTGCAACACATATCACACAAAGCCAATGTGCTGAACACTCACAGCCATTAACAGTTAACAACACACCTCATACACCTGTACTAGGTGCCTCTATCATCAGGCACACTCACATCACGCTCACCAGGCTTAACGAGGTGAGGGTCACGGTGTGCAGCCTGTCAGGCACTATGACCTGCCACATAACACAAACACTCAGGTAACCCCAAGGCAGGTACAGGTATGACTCAGTCAATGTCCATGCTGCTGTGAATGGCCTGACACATTCCTCCTGGACTACATGACATGAGACATTACAGAGCTCTCTGAGCACGAGCCGAGACAGTTTGACCCTGACCTTGAGTAGCATCCTACCCTCACCTAGAACGATGCCACAATATCAAGGCACGATGATCCCTTCCAACAATTGACTGACATACTGGTGTCATTCACAGGTGTGCCAATGCCTGCCATCTTGGGGTGGTATGCTTTGCTAGGGACAGCTTGCACCTGTCACCACAGTCCTATTGACATTTGGCGGAGCCTCCTGCTACACCCATAGTGCCTGTATTAGGCAAGGCTCATAAGGCAAACCCACATCCATTTGTATCACAAAGGATGAGGAAGTAAGAGTGATGCTACTCAACACTGGACGTCTAGACCCAAGGATGCACGCACTCAAAACCCTACCTAGCATTCTGGACATCGATATCTGTGCAGTAACATGAACCTGTTTCAGGTTTCACAGGAGCACACCCGTACTACCACGTTATAGCTGTTACCATTCTTGTCGGCCCCAACACTTGAACAAGGGACGGGGAGTATCAGTATTCAATGCAGATTCCCACGCCTCCACATTGGTGGCACAGTACAACATAGGTGTAAGGCCATTGAGTACAGAAGACGTAGTTGGGGACCTGGGGAAGAAACATGGTAGCGGTCTATCATTTGTCTACCACATGGCCAACGTGGATTGACAGACATGTTATATAGCCCAGCTAATCATGAGTGATTCACATATATGGCAGGGGAGGTCATTGTGCCTCTTTACTCATCCATCATCAGGCCTATAATTGCGTACAATGCACCTTTTGGGATGTACCTAACCAGACACCTACAGCAACTGGTACAGGACAACAGTACATCATCAAGGGGATGCAATGGCTCACACAGATGTCATATGCTGCCCAGGTAAAGTGAATCCAGCTGGACTCAGTGGCATACTGCCTGTTCAGAGGCAATCTGTGCCATATACAGCCATGTCCTACCTAGCAGTAATGAACGTGATGCACCTCAAGCAATCAGAGTCCCATACAGCCACATGCTCAGGAGAGCTGGACCTCAGCACTGACATACATGGACATGCTGGAGGGGCATATTCCTAACCGAGAGGCTCCCTTCACTCTGTAATGAGCTTACACTACTGGTTAGGCAGAGTCCCTCATTGACTCTCTTCCATAGGAATCTGGATGAGTGGATGGAGATCATAGCTGTACCCCAGGTATCACTTCTATGTCACTGTTAGACAGAGGCACAGTATACTAAAGTCGGACAAGGGCATAACAGCATAACTTGTGATTGGGTGGCAAAAGACAAACACATTCTACTAGGCTTACCAATGCCCTAAGGCAAATAGCCTAGTATGAACCTATGAACTGTTCATTCTCAACTGTTCGAGCTCATTACAGAGTGAAGGGAGCCTCTCGGTTAGAATATGCCCTCCAGCATGTCCATGTATGTTCTATTCAGTCGCCACGCTTGCTCAGAGGTGACCTTTGCCTAACATACAAGGCCATGTCAAACCCAGATTTGATGAATATGCTTCACCTCAAAAAATCTAGATCCATCAGAGCCACAAGGGCGGGAGACTTAAACCTCAACACGGCTATTAATAGGACGTGCTGGAGGGATAGATTCATCACCCAAAGACTCCCTATGCTGTGGAACAAAATCCCCGGTATATGTGAGGCAGAGCACCTCGCTGGTCTTGTTCAAGAGAAATCTTGACCAATGGATTGGAGATCGCAGATATACCCCAGGGATTACCTCAGTGTCACTGCTCGACAGAGGCACAGCAAAATAATGGGTATAGTTCCCCATACTAAAGGGGTGGCGTAAGCACAAAACGATGGGCTAGGCTTGTAAATGCCCTCGGGCAGATAGCCTAGTATGAACCTATGAACACGTGTGTACTGCTATAGTACTTCTGCCATATGTTGCATGTGTGTGTGTTGTGGGGGATGCACAGGTAATGGCCAGATACTTCTGCACAGGTGACACGCCTGACACATTCTGGGTGTTCATCCATACATACTGGATGTGTGCTGCCATCCAACCCTGTGATGTGGACACACATTACTCAGCCTGGATATACATATCCGAACAACACCACAAGCACAGTACACTACCTTGCTATGTATGCATGTAATTACACAGTTATTCAGTAGTTATGACAGTGATGCTATCCATGCAGCCCACTGGGCCAGTGGAAGCCACAACACACACCGCCAGCACCTTTGCATATGCTTACCACAGACATCCCACATACTGCATGTACTGTGCACACAGATATCTAACCCAGAACAACTGCACACCACTTATTAATCCTGTCCAGTGGACTACAGATACAGGCATATTGTATAACAATAGTAGGAGGCTACTGCAGCACAGGGCAGATTCACATGACGGGAAGGCATCTGTTGTCTGCAGTGTTAAGATGCTTCACATTCACCAAATGCACAGATATTGGCAACATTGTTGCAGACAGTTTAGGTGCAGGTACCTCCCCCCCCATTGTCCTACACATGTGTTATTAGTTATCCCAGATGACTGCAACCTCCCTATCCTCTCACATGTCCAGGTGAGAGCCACCCTCATCATTGCAGAACACATATCATCACTGTTACAAAATGGTATCCCTGGATGTGTGCTACATTCACCCCTGGAGGACATAGCACCACATGACAGACTGATATTAATCCCTGGCCATACTACAGGATATGTACCTGAACAGTGCCATACATACACAGTGGTCCCACACCAATGAGGAGGAACCTCTACTGACCCTGGGAACTACTGCATCATATGCACAACTGGCCTTGTGTTCTAAGCTATGGAAGTGTTAGTTATGGCCCACATGTACAACAATATTACATATGTTTATATTTCATGACTATGTACACACAACCTATCTCATGGACATACCTATAGATAGTGAACTATTATACATTTGGAGGTGTCACAGTATACACAGGATTAACCTGCTACTTTGCATTACCTGTGTTTGTGGCAGCTGTTGCTGTGCCAGTGGTGCTGCTTGCCGCTTGCTCCTTGCTGCTTGCTGCTGCTTTTGCTGCTGGCAGTCTTAATATTTGTTTGGTTGTTTTCTCTGTCTCTCTCTGTTTCTCCGTAGTGTTTGTGCAATGAATGTATTGTGTGAGTGTAGTGTGGGTACTCAATGCTTTTGTAGGTATCTGCATAGGTCCATGTAATGGCCTCTGCACCAATTGTAAGGCAGCATTTGCTAATTGCATGCAGCTGGGTGTGTACTGATTGCATGTCTCACTGTGATTTCAGGACACTGCTATAAAAGGGTATGTGAGATTTCAGATTGTAGGGCGTGGACCATGCTGGTATGCTGTTGACAGTGTTTTGTGAGTGTGAAGGTTAGTACATCTCCCATGCTTCATGCTGTGTTGTAGATTCAGGTTGCTGCATTTATCTTGCCTGTTCCCTGTAGTGAGTGTGTATGCATACTGACACCTACAACTATATGTCATATGTATTGCTATATAAATATATATATATCTGTGTACATATACATACTTTCATATATGTACATTAGCTGACATTATTGGGTACAAGCTAACAATTAGCAGGGCTGTTTCTGTTAACACTACACTAGTATGGGAATCCAGTAATTGGGACTGTAAAAGTCTGCATGACATGCTTTGGGTAGTAGACATACTATATTGCCTTTATCTTCATTCCTACTATTACATGTTCCACTTATTTAGCACTATATTCCTGTATGAGAGTCATGGCTTAGTGGTAGGTCATACAGACTAGTGTTACAATGGTCTTGTGGTAGGGCCTACTAGTATGCTCATATTCTGCTTTTGAGTTGAGTATAGGGCCTATCAATCAAAGTGCTGGAGGCACCTTTAAGCAGTTAAAGGGGTTAGTAGGTCTCACAGGAGCCAGGCTGTGTTGCAGATTCTGGTTGCTGCATATATCTTCACTGTTTCCTGTAGTGAGTGTGTATGGCTACTGAGACCTACAACTATATTTCATATGTATTAATATATATTTATATATATGTATGTGTAGATATACATACCTTCACATATGTACATTACCTTACGTTATTATGTACAAGCTAACAGGTAGCAGGGCTGTTTCTGTTCACACTGAACTAGTATGGGAATCCAGTAATTTGGCCATTAAAACTCTACCTGACATGCTTTGGATAGTACATCTCCTATATTGCCTTTATACTGATTCCTACTATTACATGTTATATTTATTTTAGCACTGTGTTCTGGTAAAGCAGGCATGGCTTAGTGGTAGGTCATACAGACTAATGTTACCAAGGTCCTGGGTTCGAGACTGACAGTGGGTATTTATTTTTCTTTCCAGACTTTCAAAATGAGTACAGGACCTGTCAATCAAAGTGCACTTAAAACCAGGTCTGCGCTCGTTTGCGCGGAGCTCACGCATGCGCACTGGCGGTGAGCCCCGCTAACACAAGCGCACACCCGCTAATTTCTTTGAAAGAAAAGAAAAGGGATGACAGGAAAGTGGTGAAAAAGGGGTCACAAAGAGGGTAAGACAGTAGGGAAACAAGCGTGGGATTTGCAGGAGAGATGTAGGTAAGGCCCATAGATGCCCATGTCTTTGGCAGCAACAGCTGTGCATTTCCATGTATTTTGGTGAGACATTGGAAACCTTTCACCCTGAGAGAGGTGTCAGGACAACATTAATATTTGTTGTAGAGCCAATTGTAATTAACTGTTTCAATGTCAAGCAGACATGTGTGACATGGACAGCTATGTATGGGGCGTAATTTTTGTGGGTACAGAGTGCCCTTTTTTTTTTTTCAGGTGAGAGTGGTATGTCAGGTGAAGGAAGTCGGTATAGCTGGGGAGGTAGGTTGGGTAGGTTAACAGACAAGACGCATACAGGCGGTGTATGACACACGTGGGGGTTACACAATTGACGGGATGGAGGTTGGGATTTCCAAGATGCATGAGCCCACAGATGGCAACAGTGGAACTGATATCCCCACCCATAGGCAGTTGCCACTGTTCCTTCACAGCCCAGGACGGGCTGTGCTGGGGCTGTGGGGGCAACGGCCGGGCCGTTACCTGTGCCACACGAGCCTCAAGCTGGCGAGGGGCCCAAGAACAGTGTCTTGGATCTCCCTTCGCACCACAGACCGGACACCGCTGAGGGTGAGTGGACGAACCCCTCCGCCACACTTGCAGAGGGGGACGGGCCCCATCCCCTGCAGCACTTCCACCCGAAGGTGGCACAGGGCCACTGGAGGGGGGTCCGGCCTGGGCACTAGTGCCAGGTGCAGTCACAAGCTGAGGTGGGAGAGGTGGGTCCGCTGGGACCTGCCTTCCCAAGCGTTCTAGGTTTGTGAGTAGTTATGTTAGTTTGGGTTAGTGGCATTGTATTCCATTCAGATTAGTTGTAACAGCATGCATTGTTATTCCCGTCAAACAAACACCCAGATATTAACACCATTGAACAAGGGGCATATCAATATCACATGCATTATTTGAACAGAAATACACAGTCAAACAACATGCAGGGTTGATTAATGGCAACAGGCCATCAGATTTGCAGGTATGAACAGGGCACATGCACGAACAGACATGCATATATTTTTGAAACGGACAAATGTCCATGATTAATGAAATGTTCACTTACCATTATTTAGTGTGTGTTGTTATATGGAATTATAGGGTTGGGCGGAGATAGAAAGTGATGACACATTCATATGTTACACATTGATTTACATTTGTAATAGGTACACAATTAAGTTGAGGCTGATATTTCAAAATAAATTTTATTTGACTGTCAAGCTACACCTGTTACAAATACATCACTATCCTACTTATTTTGAATTTGATCAGATACATCATCCTGCTACACTTTGATGACAGGAAAGGGGACAACTATGGCTGTTTAGTCTGTCAGATAATCATTCATTCTATCTGCAAATCGTTTACTGTGATCACCATATACAGCATTTGGCCTAGACATTCCAGATTCTGACACACTGAAATCAGTTTGGGATATTAAGTTGTACTTCCCACATGCATTTAGTTCTGTAGAAACACACTGGGGCTACTATATTCAGGGGTTATTACTACTTTATTTATTCATACATGACCCTTTCTGTCACTCTCACACATCCTGCAACTTCACAGTTCAGGTTGGTACTTCTAGGCTTTGTTCACATGTTAGACTGGTGGTGATTCAAACACTTTCCAACAGCCTCACTTCTGTCATGATTCAGCATTTCAACAGGGGATATATCTCACATATGACTACCTCAGATTCTAAAGCTGTACTCTTGGGACTACTGCAGGTTACACTATATTTAATTCATGGTGGGACATCTGTATTACAGCACTGTTTAATTCTATCAATTATATTTCCAGTTACACTTGCATACTAATGAACTTGTTGCAGCCATACCTGCAGACTTACAATTCCTGCTTGCACATTATATTACTTTTAATCAATACACTGCAGTGTTCTGATACATGCTACAGTACAATATTTATTTACAAGTAATTGGTGGGGTTACTAACCTGCATGGTGGCGCAGCCGCACCAGCCTACGGCCATACATCTCGCGATTCGCAGAGCGGACACCTGCAGTTGTAATACGAAAGAAGTAATATTGGACTACACATCTCCATGGTATCGGCCAGTTGAAATCCTTACATACATAAGCAAAATGTAACTTACTCAGTAGTGGGGCGTTGGGCATATCCCGAGCCTCCTGGATCCATTCGGTCAACTGGTCTTCCTTGCGTCGCTTCAGGTCCGCATGGTGGTGACGGACCTGCTCACCAGTGCGTGGAATGCCAGTAGCACTGGTCAGATCACGAGCCAACTGGTCCCATGCCTCTGCCCTATACGCTCCCCATGAGACCTGGCCCTGCATGAGTTGGGCCTCGTGATGATGGACAAGGAGCCAGACCATGTATCTGGACTCCTCAACGCCCCAACGCTGTGCTCGAAAGCAACGCCCCTCACCTACTCCACTCATTCTGACTGCAGGTCTGTTCTACAATCGTTTCTGCTGTGTATTCCGCCTATGGGGCTTATATATGCCGCTTTTCCCACATTTCTCTGATTGGCCATTTTGGAATTGTATCTACTTCACTGAAAATGCTTTATCATGCTCCATTCTGGATTTTATCCCATATATATGCTATTTCTGCCTTTCTAGGTATTGCTGTCATGGCTTAGTGGTTTAGTACCTTGACTTTAGTGCATGGTATCCTGGGTTCGAATCTGACAGCTGATTTTTGATTTTCCTGACAGATATGAGTTGAGGACCTGTCAATCAAACATGCCAAAAGCACTTTTAAGCACTTAAAACCAGGTCTGCGCTCGTTTGCGTGGAGGTAACGCATGCGCACTGGCAGTTAGCTTGTGGAAGCGGCACGCAAACGGTGTGTGCTGGGATAAACCTTAATTGGCTAGTGACACACATGTTCAGCTAAGCACAGCTAGTTGCAAACGGTTTCAGCCTATTAAACCGGTGCTTAGCAACGGGCACGCAGTTTGCAGCTTTTTAAACACTACTCAGCTACGGGCACTCCGTCTCACAGCAGCTTAGCTATCAGTACATTTCTAACCATTTTTATTATTGTGTTACTTCGGAATATATGCTCTATTTCATTCCATTTTACAAAAGGGAATACATTTACATTTGTACAATACTGTCAGGGGGCTTTTTAGTGCTTATTTACAAAAAAAAAAAAAAAAAGGTTGTTGTGGGGGCTCGAACCCTGCTTGCCTACTCGTAGGCCGGCAACTCTACCGCTAAGCTATTACTTCCTGGCTTACTTTTCATATTTAGTTCTTATATCCTTTTCCACTGACTCCTAACTGTGATTGCACTAGTAGCACACCCAGCACACGGCTTCACAGTAGCAAACATTTACGGGTTTAAAAAAAAAAAAGGTTTTAATTTAATTTTATAACATCTCTTCACTTTATACACTGATGGTCTATCGGGGCATGTGTTGTGTAGTGTGTTTATTCACATTTCCATGGCCTCTTTCGTGGCTGTTTACTTTCAGCCATTCTAGTCTTCCGGGGGCGTGTCCGCTTGCAGGGCTTAGCCTACAGACACGCCCCCTACTCTCTTACACGGACCGTGTAAGAGTTACTAGTGTGATTCAGCATGCCTCATGCACCTCATGCATATGCATGACATGCTGACATCACACAGTTTAACTGCAGCCTCCTGGCCCATTGTCTCTTATTTTAAATGTGTTTTTTTTTTCAGAACAGGTAGTCATATTATTTATTTTTTTTTATAAAAGTCATGCCATACTCTGTGACACCAGTTCACTGATGTCATATAGTTAATAATTGCATTTTAAAATGTTTTCTAAAAGATATTCTGCTTAGGTGGTATACTTAAGTATGCACATACTGAAAATCCTGAAGTGGTACATTTAATAAAAAGCATAAAAAATATTATTTCACATAAGTTCATACCTTGTATTTGAATGGAAAATGTATGACATGCTTTTATATATTTTGCAACATTTACACAGATGTAACTATTACATATTTAAAACGTGTAATTTTTCTCTGTTAAGGTACTGCACATCAGATTATTTAATTTTGTCATATACAATTAGTTGTGTCCCCAGAGATGTCACCATTTGTGCAATGTTGAGGGTGAAGTGGCATTAGTGTTAGCTTACATGGCAGGATATGAACATAATCTTTTTGGTTTTCTAAGGAGTGTTTCTCTAAATAGTGTGTAGTACATATTTTGTTCTCAGCAGTTGTTGGCTGCAACATTTCCTTAAAGAGTAAGCAATGCCTTTACTGAAATGAAATGCATGCAGTTGCAAAGTGTCTTAATACTACCTTATATTCTACAATCACATATTCTGTCCATTTTCTTCATTATTTTTAATTATTTGTATTATTTTATTATTATTATTATTATTATTATTATTATTATTATTATTATTATTAATATTATTATTATTTAATATCTCATTGTGTTTCAAGTGAAACACTGGCATCTCTGTTAAAGTCAAACTGTAAGCACCTGAAATGTCTAGCCTGAGCCTTCTAGGCTTTCTGATATTGTCTGAATCATTATCCACCCTTATAGTGCCTTTTTTAAGGTACAGATAAACCTTCCAACATAATAAATGCTACTCAGGAAAGGTTAAATGTGTTATTGCTCAGTGCTAGGAGTCTCAACAAGAAACTGCACTCAGTGGAAGCTCTCCTCAGCCTGGAGAATTCTGCCATTTGTGCTGTTACTGAAACATGGTTCAAAGCCATGGAAAGCACTCCAGCGGTGCATGGCTATTACTCCTTTATAGGTTCATAGGTGTGTACTAAGCTAATGGCCCTGGAGCCTATATAAGCCTAGCCCAAGACGATTCCCTGGCATCATGTTGCCCAAATTTAGTTCCCAGTGCCCCTGTCAAGCAAGGCCAATGAAGTGATCCACAGAGTGAACTTCCTATTACCCACCTACTGCCAAGATTTCTCTTAAAGAGGGCTAGTGAAGAAGTTTGTTCCAGAGTATTGGAAGTCTCTGGGTTAGGAACCTGTCCTTCCAGCATATTCTGTTTATTTTGGTAATGAGGTTTAGGTCCCTGGCTGTGGCACGGAGGGATTGGGATTTCTTTAGGTGTAGCATATCTAGCAGCTCTGGGTCAGACATGGCTTTGTAGGTCAAGCAGAGGTTGCCTCTAAGTAGGCGATAGACAGAGTATAGCTCAAGTTTTTTGTCTGTCCATATAGTGCATGTGTCTAAGGCCCAATATCCTCTTAGTGTGGTATTTTGTAGCCTTTCCAGTTGTTGTAGGTGTCTAGTGAGGTGCATATCAAATGAGGTGTTGTATTCTATACTAGGTCTAATGAGGGATGAGTAGAGAGGATTATAACTCTTTCTTCCTGGATGAGAAACCTTTGTAATGAGATGTGCCACATAGAAGGACTTTCTGACTACAGTGACAATGTGGTTATCAAAGGAGAGGTTGCTGTCAATCTGTGATGTAGATATGGATATAGATATAGATATACACAGGTATATCAGATTTAACTAGTTTTTCATGGTGCAATGTATAGCTTAACACTACACCATTTTTCTTTTGTTTTATCTCTTCCCCTTTTATCCTTGTCTATATCTTTTTTTTTTCTTTCAGGTGATGCTGCATTTCCGCTAGAGCCATGGCTCATGACATGAATGTGAGATCCAAATGGAGCTGTGAAGATAATTTAAATAAAGCCCTGTCTTACACCCATACTGTCATTCAGAGGGTCTTTGACATGCTGAAGAGATGATTTAGGTGTCTAAATAAGTCTGAGGGTGCCCTTCAGTATGACTAAGCTACTGCATGCAGGATGTTTAATCCATATTTCAGTCAGCATAACATGATTATGTGTCAGTCCAGTGGTGAAGTGACCCATGCTGTCACTGCAGCTCCCAGTTCAGTCCTACTATGACTAATGATGGCCAGTTGACAAGAGTAGTAAGGGACCCCATGTATCAGGCTCATACACAGCATATGGCGTTGCAGGTAACAAGGTGATGTTTACTCCAGAATTATGGACCATGACATTCAAGTTAGTGTTTCCTATCTTGAAAAAGACACATAGAGTATAACTGATGCATGTACTGATATATGTGGACTATGCTATGTGTTGTATGGTGTACTGTCACTGTTCATCAGACATTGTCTCATATTTTAAATGTGTTTTTTTTTTCAGAATAGGTAGTCATATTATTTATTTTTTTTATAAAAGTCATGCCATACTCTCTGACACCAGTTCACTGATGTCATATAGTTAATAATTGCATTTTAAAATGTTTTCTAAAAGATATTCTGCTTAGGTGGTATACTTAAGTATGCACATACTGAAAATCCTGAAGTGGTACATTTAATAAAAAGCATAAAAAATATTATTTCACATAAGTTCATACCTTGTATTTGAATGGAAAATGTATGACATGCTTTTATATATTTTGCAACATTTACACAGATGTAACTATTACATATTTAAAACGTAATTTTTCTCTGTTAAGGTACTGCACATCAGATTATTTAATTTTGTCATATACAATTAGTTGTGTCCCCAGAGATGTCACCATTTGTGCAATGTTGAGGGTGAAGTGGCATTAGTGTTAGCTTACATGGCAGGATATGAACATAATCTTTTTGGTTTTCTAAGGAGTGTTTCTCTAAATAGTGTGTAGTACATATTTTGTTCTCAGCAGTTGTTGGCTGCAACATTTCCTTAAAGAGTAAGCAATGCCTTTACTGAAATGAAATGCATGCAGTTGCAAAGTGTCTTAATACTACCTTATATTCTACAATCACATATTCTGTCCATTTTCTTCATTATTTTTAATTATTTGTATTATTTTATTATTATTATTATTATTATTATTATTATTATTATTATTATTATTATTAATATTATTATTATTTAATATCTCATTGTGTTTCAAGTGAAACACTGGCATCTCTGTTAAAGTCAAACTGTAAGCACCTGAAATGTCTAGCCTGAGCCTTCTAGGCTTTCTGATATTGTCTGAATCATTATCCACCCTTATAGTGCCTTTTTTAAGGTACAGATAAACCTTCCAACATAATAAATGCTACTCAGGAAAGGTTAAATGTGTTATTGCTCAGTGCTAGGAGTCTCAACAAGAAACTGCACTCAGTGGAAGCTCTCCTCAGCCTGGAGAATTCTGCCATTTGTGCTGTTACTGAAACATGGTTCAAAGCCATGGAAAGCACTCCAGCGGTGCATGGCTATTACTCCTTTATAGGTTCATAGGTGTGTACTAAGCTAATGGCCCTGGAGCCTATATAAGCCTAGCCCAAGACGATTCCCTGGCATCATGTTGCCCAAATTTAGTTCCCAGTGCCCCTGTCAAGCAAGGCCAATGAAGTGATCCACAGAGTGAACTTCCTATTACCCACCTACTCGTCAAGATTTCTCTTAAAGAGGGCTAGTGAAGAAGTTTGTTCCAGAGTATTGGAAGTCTCTGGGTTAGGAACCTGTCCTTCCAGCATATTCTGTTTATTTTGGTAATGAGGTTTAGGTCCCTGGCGCGTGTGGCACGGAGGGATTGGGATTTCTTTAGGTGTAGCATATCTAGCAGCTCTGGGTCAGACATGGCTTTGTAGGTCAAGCAGAGGTTGCCTCTAAGTAGGCGATAGACAGAGTATAGCTCAAGTTTTTTGTCTGTCCATATAGTGCATGTGTCTAAGGCCTAATATCCTCTTAGTGTGGTATTTTGTAGCCTTCCAGTTGTTGTAGGTGTCTAGTGAGGTGCATATCAAATGAGGTGTTGTATTCTATACTAGGTCTAATGAGGGATGAGTAGAGAGGGATTATAACTCTTTCTTCCTGGATGAGAAACCTTTTGTAATGAGATGTGCCACATAGAAGGACTTTCTGACTACAGTGACAATGTGGTTATCAAAGGAGAGGCTGCTGTCAATCTGTGATGTAGATATGGATATAGATATAGATATACACAGGTATATCGTATTTAACTAGTTTTTCATGGTGCAATGTATAGCTTAACACTACACCATTTTTCTTTTGTTTTATCTCTTCCCCTCTCTTTTATCCTTGTCTATATCTTTTTTTTTTCTTTCAGGTGATGCTGCATTTCCGCTAGAGCCATGGCTCATGACATGAATGTGAGATCCAAATGGAGCTGTGAAGATAATTTAAATAAAGCCCTGTCTTACACCCATACTGTCATTCAGAGGGTCTTTGACATGCTGAAGAGATGATTTAGGTGTCTAAATAAGTCTGAGGGTGCCCTTCAGTATGACTAAGCTACTGCATGCAGGATGTTTAATCCATATTTCAGTCAGCATAACATGATTATGTGTCAGTCCAGTGGTGAAGTGACCCATGCTGTCACTGCAGCTCCCAGTTCAGTCCTACTATGACTAATGATGGCCAGTTGACAAGAGTAGTAAGGGACCCCATGTATCAGGCTCATACACAGCATATGGCGTTGCAGGTAACAAGGTGATGTTTACTCCAGAATTATGGACCATGACATTCAAGTTAGTGTTTCCTATCTTGAAAAAGACACATAGAGTATAACTGATGCATGTACTGATATATGTGGACTATGCTATGTGTTGTATGGTGTACTGTCACTGTTCATCAGACATTGTCTCATATTTTAAATGTGTTTTTTTTTCAGAATAGGTAGTCATATTATTTATTTTTTTTTATAAAAGTCATGCCATACTCTCTGACACCAGTTCACTGATGTCATATAGTTAATAATTGCATTTTAAAATGTTTTCTAAAAGATATTCTGCTTAGGTGGTATACTTAAGTATGCACATACTGAAAATCCTGAAGTGGTACATTTAATAAAAAGCATAAAAATTATTATTTCACATAAGTTCATACCTTGTATTTGAATGGAAAATGTATGACATGCTTTTATATATTTTGCAACATTTACACAGATGTAACTATTACATATTTAAAACGTGTAATTTTTCTCTGTTAAGGTACTGCACATCAGATTATTTAATTTTGTCATATACAATTAGTTGTGTCCCCAGAGATGTCACCATTTGTGCAATGTTGAGGGTGAAGTGGCATTAGTGTTAGCTTACATGGCAGGATATGAACATAATCTTTTTGGTTTTCTAAGGAGTGTTTCTCTAAATAGTGTGTAGTACATATTTTGTTCTCAGCAGTTGTTGGCTGCAACATTTCCTTAAAGAGTAAGCAATGCCTTTACTGAAATGAAATGCATGCAGTTGCAAAGTGTCTTAATACTACCTTATATTCTACAATCACATATTCTGTCCATTTTTCTTCATTATTTTTAATTCTTTGTATTATTTTATTATTATTATTATTATTATTATTATTAATATTATTATTATTTAATATCTCATTGTGTTTCAAGTGAAACACTGGCATCTCTGTTAAAGTCAAACTGTAAGCACCTGAAATGTCTAGCCTGAGCCTTCTAGGCTTTCTGATATTGTCTGAATCATTATCCACCCTTATAGTGCTTTTAAGGTACAGATAAACCTTCCAACATAATAAATGCTACTCAGGAAAGGTTAAATGTGTTATTGCTCAGTGCTAGGAGTCTCAACAAGAAACTGCACTCAGTGGAAGCTCTCCTCAGCCTGGAGAATTCTGCCATTTGTGCTGTTACTGAAACATGGTTCAAAGCCATGGAAAACACTCCAGCAGTGCATGGCTATTACTCCTTTATAGGTTCATAGGTGTGTACTAAGCTAATGGCCCTGGAGCCTATATAAGCCTAGCCCAAGACGATTCCCTGGCATCATGTTGCCCAAAGTTAGTTCCCAGTGCCCCTGTCAAGCAAGGCCAATGAAGTGATCCCCAGAGTAAACTTCCTATTACCCACCTACTCGCCAAGATTTCTCTTAAGGAGGGCTAGTGAAGAAGTTTGTTCCAGAGTATTGAAGTCTCTGGGTTAGGAACCTGTCCTTCCAGCATATTCTGTTTATTTTGGTAATGAGGTTTAGGTCCCTGGCGCGTGTGGCACGGAGGGATTGGGATTTCTTTAGGTGTAGCATATCTAGCAGCTCTGGGTCAGACATGGCTTTGTAGGTCAAGCAGAGGTCGCGTCTAAGTAGGCGATAGACAGAGTATAGCTCAAGTTTTTTGTCTGTCCATATAGTGCATGTGTCTAAGGCCTAATATCCTCTTAGTGTGGTATTTTGTAGCCTTTCCAGTTGTTGTAGGTGTCTAGTGAGGTGCATATCAAATGAGGTGTTGTATTCTATACTAGGTCTAATGAGGGATGAGTAGAGAGGGATTATAACTCTTTCTTCCTGGATGAGAAACCTTTTGTAATGAGATGTGCCACATAGAAGGACTTTCTGACTACAGTGACAATGTGGTTATCAAAGGAGAGGCTGCTGTCAATCTGTGATGTAGATATGGATATAGATATAGATATACACAGGTATATCGTATTTAACTAGTTATTCATGGTGCAATGTATAGCTTAACACTACACAATTTTTCTTTTGTTTTATCTCTTCCCCTCTTTTATCCTTGTCTATATCTTTTTTTTTTCTTTCAGGTGATGCTGCATTTCCGCTAGAGCCATGGCTCATGACATGAATGTGAGATCCAAATGGAGCTGTGAAGATAATTTAAATAAAACCCTGTCTTACACCCATACTGTCATTCAGAGGGTCTTTGACATGCTGAAGAGATGATTTAGGTGTCTAAATAAGTCTGAGGGTGCCCTTCAGTATGACTAAGCTACTGCATGCAGGATGTTTAATCCATATTTCAGTCAGCATAACATGATTATGTGTCAGTCCAGTGGTGAAGTGACCCATGCTGTGACTGCAGCTCCCAGTTCAGTCCTACTATGACTAATGATGGCCAGTTGACAAGAGTAGTAAGGGACCCCATGTATCAGGCTCATACACAGCATATGGCTTTGCAGGTAACGAGGTGATGTTTACTCCAGAATTATGGACCATGACATTCAAGTTAGTGTTTCCTATCTTGAAAAAGACACATAGAGTATAATTGATGCATGTACTGATATATGTGGACTATGCTATGTGTTGTATGGTGTACTGTCACTGTTCATCAGACATTGTCTCATATTTTAAATGTGTTTTTTTTTCAGAATAGGTAGTCATATTATTTATTTTTTTTATAAAAGTCATGCCATACTCTCTGACACCAGTTCACTGATGTCATATAGTTAATAATTGCATTTTAAAATGTTTTCTAAAAGATATTCTGCTTAGGTGGTATACTTAAGTATGCACATACTGAAAATCCTGAAGTGGTACATTTAATAAAAAGCATAAAAAATATTATTTCACATAAGTTCATAACTTGTATTTGAATGGAAAATGTATGTCATGCTTTTATATATTTTGCAACATTTACACAGATGTAACTATTACATATTTAAAACGTGTAATTTTTCTCTGTTAAGGCACTGCACAACAGATTATTTAATTTTGTCATATACAATTTATTTATTTATTTTATTTATTTATTTTACATTTGTTAACCGGGATGGTCCGGCTGGATACATGTCCATTTTCAGCGGAGTCCCGGGGAGAAAAGCTCCAAAGATACAGATTAGGATAAGAAATAGATATTACAAGTAAATGTTCCACAATAGAGGTTACATAGAAGAAGATTGTAGACGACATAGTACATAGTACATAGATGTGACAAAACAGACAATCCAATAAATTGTGATTACAATACAAATCGCTTGTAGACATAGTATATACATACTTCCATTAGTCCAGTGGCATGCTTTTCTTATTGACCATGGAGGCCGAGGATAGCAATAGTTATAGTTTAGTCATAAAGGATCTCATTAATTAATGTGAGGGGGAGTTGCTGAACAGAGTATGTTGGAGGGAAGTATGAGGTCTTAGTCTGGGTTGGTACAGGGGCATATCCAGTGTGACTTGAGGTGACTTATAAGTTTGTTTTTAAATATGGATGGAGAAGATTCTTTGGTAATGTCAGTAGGTAGTGAGTTCCAGTTTTTACCGACAGAGTTGGTGAAGAGGGAGTCACCTGCAGCATGGTTGGATTTGATTGTAAGTACTAGAAGTTTGGTGGATGAGCGTAGTGGGCGACTGTTGTTGTAGGGGCAGATTGTGTTTCTGAGGGCTGGGGTGGTGTCCGGTTGGTGGAGGATTTTATGGGCGACTTTGAGTTGGTTGAGCTGTAGGAGGTGTGGTAGTTCCAACCAGCCCAGGAGTTTCAGGTTCTGGCAGTGGTGGGTACGGTAGGGTGAGTCAGTAGCAAATCTAGCAATTTGGTTGTAGCATGAAGACAGTTTTTTAAGATTGGTTTTATTCAGGTTGGAGAATAGAGGAGAGGCATAGAGAAGGGTAGATAGGAGGTGGGAGCGGGCAATTGTTATTCTAGCTTGCGGGGTGAGGTATGCTTTGGTCTTGAACAGACTGCCAAGTTTTATATTGGTAGTTTTTATCGTTTGATTGATGTGTGCATCAAATCTGAGGTTACAGTCGATCATGACACCCAATAGTTTAGTTTGGGTAACTGGGGTGATGATGGTACCATTATTAGCTGTTATATTGAACAGGGGTGAGGTGGTCCTGTGTGTTGGGGTAAAGAGAAGTAGTTTAGTTTTATTGGGATTTAGTATTAGGCGTTGGTTTAGCAGCCAGTTTTCACCTTGTTGAAGGTGATTTGTGTTATTTTGGTGAGTTCGGTTGGGGTAGAGGCAGTGCAGATCAAGGTAGAGTCATCTGCATATTGAATGCAGGTGGCCTCTGGTATGGCTATGCTAAGTTCATTTATAAAGATGGAGAACAGAAGGGGACCTAGTATTGAGCCTTGGGGTACTCCTAGTCTGATGGAGAGGTGTGAGGAGAGTTTACCCTCCCACAGTACAGCCTGTTTCCTGCATTGTAGGTAGGACTCAAACCATTGGAGGGTCAGTTTATTTAAGTTGTTGGCCTCCAGGCAGTTCATTAGCATTTTATGGTCCACCATATCAAAGGCCTTGGACAGGTCTAGGAAGAGAGCAGAGGACAGTACGTTGTTGTTACGATTTTGATTTATAGTGTCTGTGAAAGAGAGAAGGGCTGTAGTGGTGCTGTGATTGGGCCTAAAACCATGTTGTGAGTTGGATAAAAGTTTGTTGTGTGTGAGATATTTCATTAGTTGAATATGTACACACTTCTCCATGATCTTAGCTAGTGGAGACAAGATTGCAATGGGCCTGTAGTTAGACAGTTCAGTGGAACTGCCCCCTTTGTGTAGTGGTATGACGTGTGAGATTTTCCATATGTCAGGGATTATGGCTTCTGATATGGATCGGTTAATAAGGATGGAGATGGGGTATGCAATTGCATCTGCAGCTTTTTGTAAGTAGTCAGCTGGGAGGAGGTCAGCAGCCAGGGTGGTTGGTCTTAGTTTCCTAAGTAGGGTTTTGATGAGTTGAGTAGGGACTGGTTGAAGGCTAAAGGAAGTTGTAGTTTTGGAATTGGTAGTGCTCAGATTGGAGCCATTGGGTGAGAGTTGGTTAGCTAAAGTTTGGATGGTTTCAGTGAAGAAGGTGTTAAAGGAGTTAGCAATATCTTTGGGGGAGCTTTGATTAGCGACAGATGGTTTTGGGGTGGTGGTTTGTCCTGGGTGGAGTAGTCTTTTTACTCCCATCCAGAATTTCTGAGGTTTAGTTTTTTGAACCTGTTGTAGGCGGTGGTAGTATTCTTTTTTGTCTGAGGTTACTGATTTTTTTGCTTCATTTCTTAGTTGCCTAAATAACAGTTGGTCAGGTAGGGTTTTAGTAGTTCTGTAGGTGACCCATGCTTTATTTCTTAATGCAATTTTTGCCCTAGTTTCTTTAGTGAGCCAAGGTGCAGTATTGACCTTGATTCTACTACTGCGGCTAGGGGCATGGAGGTCGAGAATAGTCAGAAATCTGGAGTTGAAGTAACTAACTGCTTCATCTAGTGGAAGGCTTTTTAGGGCAGACCAGTTGCAAGACTTTAGTTCATTGTTAAATTTTTGGGGGTTAAAGTTTTTATTACTTCTTATAGTTTTGTATGTGGGCTGATGATGGTGATTAACCTTTAGTTTAAGTATATATGTGAGGCAGTGATCACTTAGATCATCAGATGTAGTACCTGACATATACTGATGTGGAGAGTTGTTGATGAGTATCCAGTCTAGGGTACTAGCTTTGTCGTGTGATTTGTTTTGCCTAGTGGGTGTGGTTATGGTTTGGGTAAATCCTTGGAGGTTTACATGGACTGCTGGGGATTGAGAGGAGCAAGTTTTCCAGTCAATGTTGAAGTCCCCGAGAATTATGGTTTCCTGTGGCTGGTTATTGTTGAGCCAGGTTAGGAACTCCTCTAGGGTGGCTGTGTTCTTCCCTGGGGGTATGTAGGCACAGACAATGTTTATGCTTTTATGGTTGTTAATGTGTAGTTTTGTGGTAATGATCTCAGCATTGTTGAATAGAGGGGATTGAGGGTTGGCTATGGTGACAGATAAAGTGGATTTGTAGAGTATTGCTACCCCTCCGCCTTTTTTTTGGGTGCGGTCAAGTCTATGCATGTTATATCCAGGAGGCAGGATTTCATTATCCTTAGTGGTAGGTTTTAGCCATGTTTCCGTTAGGCATAGTATATCAGGTGAGTAAACTGCCAAGAGGGCATGTAGGTGTTGAATTTTGTTGTTTACACTCCTTATATTCAGGTGGCAGGCCAGCAAGGAGTCTAGGGGTCTATGTGCAAGGTCTATATTGGTTGGGGAGTTGGTGGAGGGAGAAAAGGTTGTAGTAGTATTTGGACCTGGGTTAGGGTGGATGTCACCATCCATGGTGAGGTTGTTTTTTAGCCTCATTATAAGTTTCCAGATCCTAAGTAGGGTATTATGATAGTACCTAGGTTTGGAATAGATGTATCTAGGCCTGATGGGAACATAATTGAGTAAGGTGGGCGACGGGGAGGGGAGGGGTTGAGGGATGTTATAAGTGGGTAAGGGAGATGAGGTCCTGAATCTGGGATAGTGAAAGCCTAGGTATTCTGTGTCCTCATAGGTTGTGAGTAGGATTGGGTAGATTAGCAGGGATGACAAAATGGTAAGTAATAGAGGTGTGTAGATAGCCATAGTAGTTGGATTAAGATTTTGGCACTAGTATGTGAGTAGCAGGGGGTGGAGGGGACTAGTATTGTCAGAAGGGATAGGTTGGGATTCTACCACAGGTTATAGGGGATTGGTTGAAGAGGAGTTTGGGAGTGGCCAGGGAGAGTATAAATTAAGGAATAGTGGGGCGGTGGGAATAGGGGGCAGGGCGGGTTTGCGAGCCGAGGGCAAGCGGAGCGGGGCTACACCAGTTATCCAATTTGCCAATGATTGGAGATAGCAAGGTGGGTGTTATCTTTACTACTACAAGGTCTATTAGGCAAGTTGCAGTTTAAAAGGTCTATTAGGCAAGTTGCAGTTTAAAAGTAGCAATTAGTTGTGTCCCCAGAGATGTCACCATTTGTGCAATGTTGAGGGTGAAGTGGCATTAGTGTTAGCTTACATGGCAGGATATGAACATAATCTTTTTGGTTTTCTAAGGAGTGTTTCTCTAAATAGTGTGTAGTACATATTTTGTTCTCAGCAGTTGTTGGCTGCAACATTTCCTTAAAGAGTAAGCAATGCCTTTACTGAAATGAAATGCAGGCAGTTGCAAAGTGTCTTAATACTACCTTATATTCTACAATCACATATTCTGTCCATTTTTCTTTATTATTTTTAATTCTTTGTATTATTTTATTATTATTATTATTATTATTATTATTATTATTATTATTTAATATCTCATTGTGTTTCAAGTGAAACACTGGCATCTCTGTTAAAGTCAAATTGTAAGCAACTGAAATGTCTAGCCTGAGCCTTCTAGGCTTTCTGATATTGTCTGAATCATTATCCACCCTTATAGTGCCTTATTTAAGGTACAGATAAACCTTCCAACATAATAAATGCTACTCAGGAAAGGTTAAATGTGTTATTGCTCAGTGCTAGGAGTCTCAACAAGAAACTGCACTCAGTGGAAGCTCTCCTCAACCTGGAGAATTCTGCCATTTGTGCTGTTACTGAAACATGGTTCAAAGCCATGGAAAACACTCCAGCGGTGCATGGCTATTACTCCTTTATAGGTTCATAGGTGTGTACTAAGCTAATGGCCCTGGAGCCTATATAAGCCTAGCCCAAGACGATTCCTTGGCATCATGCTGCCCAAAGTTAGTTCCCAGTGCCCCTGTCAAGCAAGGCCAATGAAGTGATCCCCAGAGTGAACTTCCTATTACCCACCTACTCGTCAAGATTTCTCTTAAAGAGGGCCAGTGAAGAAGTTTGTTCCAGAGTATTGGAAGTCTCTGGGTTAGGAACCTGTCCTTCCAGCATATTCTGTTTATTTTGGTAATGAGGTTTAGGTCCCTGGCGCGTGGCACGGAGGGATTGGGATTTCTTTAGGTGTAGCATATCTAGCAGCTCTGGGTCAGACATGGCTTTGTAGGTCAAGCAGAGGTTGCCTCTAAGTAGGCGATAGACAGAGTATAGCTCAAGTTTTTTGTCTGTCCATATAGTGCATGTGTCTAAGGCCTAATATCCTCTTAGTGTGGTATTTTGTAGCCTTTCCAGTTGTTGTAGGTGTCTAGTGAGGTGCATATCAAATGAGGTGTTGTATTCTATACTAGGTCTAATGAGGGATGAGTAGAGAGGGATTATAACTCTTTCTTCCTGGATGAGAAACCTTTTGTAATGAGATGTGCCACATAGAAGGACTTTCTGACTACAGTGACAATGTGGTTATCAAAGGAGAGGCTGCTGTCAATCTGTGATGTAGATATGGATATAGATATAGATATACACAGGTATATCGTATTTAACTAGTTTTTCATGGTGCAATGTATAGCTTAACACTACACCATTTTTCTTTTGTTTTATCTCTTCCCTCTCTTTTATCCTTGTCTATATCTTTTTTTTTCTTTCAGGTGATGCTGCATTTCCGCTAGAGCCATGGCTCATGACATGAATGTGAGATCCAAATGGAGCTGTGAAGATAATTTAAATAAAGCCCTGTCTTACACCCATACTGTCATTCAGAGGGTCTTTGACATGCTGAAGAGATGATTTAGGTGTCTAAATAAGTCTGAGGGTGCCCTTCAGTATGACTAAGCTACTGCATGCAGGATGTTTAATCCATATTTCAGTCAGCATAACATGATTATGTGTCAGTCCAGTGGTGAAGTGACCCATGCTGTGACTGCAGCTCCCAGTTCAGTCCTACTATGACTAATGATGGCCAGTTGACAAGAGTAGTAAGGGACCCCATGTATCAGGCTCATACACAGCATATGGCTTTGCAGGTAACGAGGTGATGTTTACTCCAGAATTATGGACCATGACATTCAAGTTAGTGTTTCCTATCTTGAAAAGACACATAGAGTATAATTGATGCATGTACTGATATATGTGGACTATGCTATGTGTTGTATGGTGTACTGTCACTGTTCATCAGACATTGTCTCATATTTTAAATGTGTTTTTTTCAGAATAGGTAGTCATATTATTTATTTTTTTTATAAAAGTCATGCCATACTCTCTGACACCAGTTCACTGATGTCATATAGTTAATAATTGCATTTTAAAATGTTTTCTAAAAGATATTCTGCTTAGGTGGTATACTTAAGTATGCACATACTGAAAATCCTGAAGTGGTACATTTAATAAAAAGCATAAAAAATATTATTTCACATAAGTTCATAACTTGTATTTGAATGGAAAATGTATGTCATGCTTTTATATATTTTGCAACATTTACACAGATGTAACTATTACATATTTAAAACGTGTAATTTTTCTCTGTTAAGGCACTGCACAACAGATTATTTAATTTTGTCATATACAATTAGTTGTGTCCCCAGAGATGTCACCATTTGTGCAATGTTGAGGGTGAAGTGGCATTAGTGTTAGCTTACATGGCAGGATATGAACATAATCTTTTTGGTTTTCTAAGGAGTGTTTCTCTAAATAGTGTGTAGTACATATTTTGTTCTCAGCAGTTGTTGGCTGCAACATTTCCTTAAAGAGTAAGCAATGCCTTTACTGAAATGAAATGCAGGCAGTTGCAAAGTGTCTTAATACTACCTTATATTCTACAATCACATATTCTGTCCATTTTTCTTTATTATTTTTAATTCTTTGTATTATTTTATTATTATTATTATTATTATTATTATTATTATTATTATTATTATTATTATTATTATTATTTAATATCTCATTGTGTTTCAAGTGAAACACTGGCATCTCTGTTAAAGTCAAATTGTAAGCAACTGAAATGTCTAGCCTGAGCCTTCTAGGCTTTCTGATATTGTCTGAATCATTATCCACCCTTATAGTGCCTTATTTAAGGTACAGATAAACCTTCCAACATAATAAATGCTACTCAGGAAAGGTTAAATGTGTTATTGCTCAGTGCTAGGAGTCTCAACAAGAAACTGCACTCAGTGGAAGCTCTCCTCAACCTGGAGAATTCTGCCATTTGTGCTGTTACTGAAACATGGTTCAAAGCCATGGAAAACACTCCAGCAGTGCATGGCTATTACTCCTTTATAGGTTCATAGGTGTGTACTAAGCTAATGGCCCTGGAGCCTATATAAGCCTAGCCCAAGACGATTCCTTGGCATCATGCTGCCCAAAGTTAGTTCCCAGTGCCCCTGTCAAGCAAGGCCAATGAAGTGATCCCCAGAGTGAACTTCCTATTACCCACCTACTCGTCAAGATTTCTCTTAAAGAGGGCCAGTGAAGAAGTTTGTTCCAGAGTATTGGAAGTCTCTGGGTTAGGAACCTGTCCTTCCAGCATATTCTGTTTATTTTGGTAATGAGGTTTAGGTCCCTGGCGTGTGGCACGGAGGGATTGGGATTTCTTTAGGTGTAGCATATCTAGCAGCTCTGGGTCAGACATGGCTTTGTAGGTCAAGCAGAGGTTGCCTCTAAGTAGGCGATAGACAGAGTATAGCTCAAGTTTTTTGTCTGTCCATATAGTGCATGTGTCTAAGGCCTAATATCCTCTTAGTGTGGTATTTTGTAGCCTTTCCAGTTGTTGTAGGTGTCTAGTGAGGTGCATATCAAATGAGGTGTTGTATTCTATACTAGGTCTAATGAGGGATGAGTAGAGAGGGATTATAACTCTTTCTTCCTGGATGAGAAACCTTTTGTAATGAGATGTGCCACATAGAAGGACTTTCTGACTACAGTGACAATGTGGTTATCAAAGGAGAGGCTGCTGTCAATCTGTGATGTAGATATGGATATAGATATAGATATACACAGGTATATCGTATTTAACTAGTTATTCATGGTGCAATGTATAGCTTAACACTACACCATTTTTCTTTTGTTTTATCTCTTCCCCTCTCTTTTATCCTTGTCTATATCTTTTTTTTTTTCTTTCAGGTGATGCTGCATTTCCGCTAGAGCCATGGCTCATGACATGAATGTGAGATCCAAATGGAGCTGTGAAGATAATTTAAATAAAGCCCTGTCTTACACCCATACTGTCATTCAGAGGGTCTTTGACATGCTGAAGAGATGATTTAGGTGTCTAAATAAGTCTGAGGGTGCCCTTCAGTATGACTAAGCTACTGCATGCAGGATGTTTAATCCATATTTCAGTCAGCATAACATGATTATGTGTCAGTCCAGTGGTGAAGTGACCCATGCTGTCACTGCAGCTCCCAGTTCAGTCCTACTATGACTAATGATGGCCAGTTGACAAGAGTAGTAAGGGAACCCATGTATCAGGCTCATACACAGCATATGGCGTTGCAGGTAACGAGGTGATGTTTACTCCAGAATTATGGACCATGACAATCAAGTTAGTGTTTCCTATCTTGAAAAAGACACATAGAGTATAACTGATGCATGTACTGATATATGTGGACTATGCTATGTGTTGTATGGTGTACTGTCACTGTTCATCAGACATTGTCTCATATTTTAAATGTGTTTTTTTTTCAGAATAGGTAGTCATATTATTTATTTTTTATAAAAGTCATGCCATACTCTCTGACACCAGTTCACTGATGTCATATAGTTAATAATTGCATTTTAAAATGTTTTCTAAAAGATATTCTGCTTAGGTGGTATACTTAAGTATGCACATACTGAAAATCCTGAAGTGGTACATTTAATAAAAGCATAAAAATTATTATTTCACATAAGTTCATACCTTGTATTTGAATGGAAAATGTATGACATGCTTTTATATATTTTGCAACATTTACACAGATGTAACTATTACATATTTAAAACGTGTAATTTTTCTCTGTTAAGGTACTGCACATCAGATTATTTAATTTTGTCATATACAATTAGTTGTGTCCCCAGAGATGTCACCATTTGTGCAATGTTGAGGGTGAAGTGGCATTAGTGTTAGCTTACATGGCAGGATATGAACATAATCTTTTTGGTTTTCTAAGGAGTGTTTCTCTAAATAGTGTGTAGTACATATTTTGTTCTCAGCAGTTGTTGGCTGCAACATTTCCTTAAAGAGTAAGCAATGCCTTTACTGAAATGAAATGCAGGCAGTTGCAAAGTGTCTTAATACTACCTTATATTCTACAATCACATATTCTGTCCATTTTTTCTTTATTATTTTTAATTCTTTGTATTATTTTATTATTATTATTATTATTATTATTATTATTATTATTATTATTATTATTATTATTTAATATCTCATTGTGTTTCAAGTGAAACACTGGCATCTCTGTTAAAGTCAAATTGTAAGCAACTGAAATGTCTAGCCTGAGCCTTCTAGGCTTTCTGATATTGTCTGAATCATTATCCACCCTTATAGTGCCTTATTTAAGGTACAGATAAACCTTCCAACATAATAAATGCTACTCAGGAAAGGTTAAATGTGTTATTGCTCAGTGCTAGGAGTCTCAACAAGAAACTGCACTCTGTGGAAGCTCTCCTCAACCTGGAGAATTCTGCCATTTGTGCTGTTACTGAAACATGGTTCAAAGCCATGGAAAACACTCCAGCGGTGCATGGCTATTACTCCTTTATAGGTTCATAGGTGTGTACTAAGCTAATGGCCCTGGAGCCTATATAAGCCTAGCCCAAGACGATTCCTTGGCATCATGCTGCCCAAAGTTAGTTCCCAGTGCCCCTGTCAAGCAAGGCCAATGAAGTGATCCCCAGAGTGAACTTCCTATTACCCACCTACTCGTCAAGATTTCTCTTAAAGAGGGCCAGTGAAGAAGTTTGTTCCAGAGTATTGGAAGTCTCTGGGTTAGGAACCTGTCCTTCCAGCATATTCTGTTTATTTTGGTAATGAGGTTTAGGTCCCTGGCGCGTGTGGCACGGAGGGATTGGGATTTCTTTAGGTGTAGCATATCTAGCAGCTCTGGGTCAGACATGGCTTTGTAGGTCAAGCAGAGGTCGCCTCTAAGTAGGCGATAGACAGAGTATAGCTCAAGTTTTTTGTCTGTCCATATAGTGCATGTGTCTAAGGCCTAATATCCTCTTAGTGTGGTATTTTTGTAGCCTTTCCAGTTGTTGTAGGTGTCTAGTGAGGTGCATATCAAATGAGGTGTTGTATTCTATACTAGGTCTAATGAGGGATGAGTAGAGAGGGATTATAACTCTTTCTTCCTGGATGAGAAACCTTTTGTAATGAGATGTGCCACATAGAAGGACTTTCTGACTACAGTGACAATGTGGTTATCAAAGGAGAGGCTGCTGTCAATCTGTGATGTAGATATGGATATAGATATAGATATACACAGGTATATCGTATTTAACTAGTTTTTCATGGTGCAATGTATAGCTTAACACTACACCATTTTTCTTTTGTTTTATCTCTTCCCCTCTTTTATCCTTGTCTATATCTTTTTTTTTCTTTCAGGTGATGCTGCATTTCCGCTAGAGCCATGGCTCATGACATGAATGTGAGATCCAAATGGAGCTGTGAAGATAATTTAAATAAAGCCCTGTCTTACACCCATACTGTCATTCAGAGGGTCTTTGACATGCTGAAGAGATGATTTAGGTGTCTAAATAAGTCTGAGGGTGCCCTTCAGTATGACTAAGCTACTGCATGCAGGATGTTTAATCCATATTTCAGTCAGCATAACATGATTATGTGTCAGTCCAGTGGTGAAGTGACCCATGCTGTCACTGCAGCTCCCAGTTCAGTCCTACTATGACTAATGATGGCCAGTTGACAAGAGTAGTAAGGGACCCCATGTATCAGGCTCATACACAGCATATGGCGTTGCAGGTAACGAGGTGATGTTTACTCCAGAATTATGGACCATGACATTCAAGTTAGTGTTTCCTATCTTGAAAAAGACACATAGAGTATAATTGATGCATGTACTGATATATGTGGACTATGCTATGTGTTGTATGGTGTACTGTCACTGTTCATCAGACATTGTCTCATATTTTAAATGTGTTTTTTTTTTCAGAATAGGTAGTCATATTATTTATTTTTTTTTATAAAAGTCATGCCATACTCTCTGACACCAGTTCACTGATGTCATATAGTTAATAATTGCATTTTAAAATGTTTTCTAAAAGATATTCTGCTTAGGTGGTATACTTAAGTATGCACATACTGAAAATCCTGAAGTGGTACATTTAATAAAAAGCGTAAGAATTATTATTTCACATAAGTTCATACCTTGTATTTGAATGGAAAATGTATGACATGCTTTTATATATTTTGCAACATTTACACAGATGTAACTATTACATATTTAAAACGTGTAATTTTTGTCTGTTAAGGTACTGCACATCAGATTATTTAATTTTGTCATATACAATTAGTTGTGTCCCCAGAGATGTCACCATTTGTGCAATGTTGAGGGTGAAGTGGCATTAGTGTTAGCTTACATGGCAGGATATGAACATAATCTTTTTGGTTTTCTAAGGAGTGTTTCTCTAAATAGTGTGTAGTACATATTTTGTTCTCAGCAGTTGTTGGCTGCAACATTTCCTTAAAGAGTAAGCAATGCCTTTACTGAAATGAAATGCATGCAGTTGCAAAGTGTCTTAATACTACCTTATATTCTACAATCACATATTCTGTCCATTTTTCTTCATTATTTTTAATTCTTTGTATTATTTTATTATTATTATTATTATTATTATTAATATTATTATTATTTAATATCTCATTGTGTTTCAAGTGAAACACTGGCATCTCTGTTAAAGTCAACTGTAAGCACCTGAAATGTCTAGCCTGAGCCTTCTAGGCTTTCTGATATTGTCTGAATCATTATCCACCCTTATAGTGCTTTTTTAAGGTACAGATAAACCTTCCAACATAATAAATGCTACTCAGGAAAGGTTAAATGTGTTATTGCTCAGTGCTAGGAGTCTCAACAAGAAACTGCATTCAGTGGAAGCTCTCCTCAGCCTGGAGAATTCTGCCATTTGTGCTGTTACTGAAACATGGTTCAAAGCCATGGAAAACACTCCAGCAGTGCATGGCTATTACTCCTTTATAGGTGCATAGGTGTGTACTAAGCTAATGGCCCTGGAGCCTATATAAGCCTAGCCCAAGACGATTCCCTGGCATCATGTTGCCCAAAGTTAGTTCCCAGTGCCCCTGTCAAGCAAGGCCAATGAAGTGATCCCCAGAGTAAACTTCCTATTACCCACCTACTCGTCAAGATTTCTCTTAAGGAGGGCTAGTGAAGAAGTTTGTTCCAGAGTATTGGAAGTCTCTGGGTTAGGAACCTGTCCTTCCAGCATATTCTGTTTATTTTGGTAATGAGGTTTAGGTCCCTGGCGCGTGTGGCACGGAGGGATTGGGATTTCTTTAGGTGTAGCATATCTAGCAGCTCTGGGTCAGACATGGCTTTGTAGGTCAAGCAGAGGTCGCGTCTAAGTAGGCGATAGACAGAGTATAGCTCAAGTTTTTTGTCTGTCCATATAGTGCATGTGTCTAAGGCCTAATATCCTCTTAGTGTGGTATTCTTGTAGCCTTTCCAGTTGTTGTAGGTGTCTAGTGAGGTGCATATCAAATGAGGTGTTGTATTCTATACTAGGTCTAATGAGGGATGAGTAGAGAGGGATTATAACTCTTTCTTCCTGGATGAGAAACCTTTTGTAATGAGATGTGCCACATAGAAGGACTTTCTGACTACAGTGACAATGTGGTTATCAAAGGAGAGGCTGCTGTCAATCTGTGAAGTAGATATGGATATAGATATAGATATACACAGGTATATCGTATTTAACTAGTTATTCATGGTGCAATGTATAGCTTAACACTACACCATTTTTCTTTTGTTTTATCTCTTCCCCTCTCTTTTATCCTTGTCTATATCTTTTTTTTTCTTTCAGGTGATGCTGCATTTCCGCTAGAGCCATGGCTCATGACATGAATGTGAGATCCAAATGGAGCTGTGAAGATAATTTAAATAAAACCCTGTCTTACACCCATACTGTCATTCAGAGGGTCTTTGACATGCTGAAGAGATGATTTAGGTGTCTAAATAAGTCTGAGGGTGCCCTTCAGTATGACTAAGCTACTGCATGCAGGATGTTTAATCCATATTTCAGTCAGCATAACATGATTATGTGTCAGTCCAGTGGTGAAGTGACCCATGCTGTGACTGCAGCTCCCAGTTCAGTCCTACTATGACTAATGATGGCCAGTTGACAAGAGTAGTAAGGGACCCCATGTATCAGGCTCATACACAGCATATGGCTTTGCAGGTAACGAGGTGATGTTTACTCCAGAATTATGGACCATGACATTCAAGTTAGTGTTTCCTATCTTGAAAAGACACATAGAGTATAATTGATCCATGTACTGATATATGTGGACTATGCTATGTGTTGTATGCTGTACTGTCACTGTTCATCAGACATTGTCTCATATTTTAAATGTGTTTTTTTTCAGAATAGGTAGTCATATTATTTATTTTTTATAAAAGTCATGCCATACTCTCTGACACCAGTTCACTGATGTCATATAGTTAATAATTGCATTTTAAAATGTTTTCTAAAAAGATATTCTGCTTAGGTGGTATACTTAAGTATGCACATACTGAAAATCCTGAAGTGGTACATTTAATAAAAAGCATAAAAAATATTATTTCACATAAGTTCATAACTTGTATTTGAATGGAAAATGTATGTCATGCTTTTATATATTTTGCAACATTTACACAGATGTAACTATTACATATTTAAAACGTGTAATTTTTCTCTGTTAAGGCACTGCACAACAGATTATTTAATTTTGTCATATACAATTAGTTGTGTCCCCAGAGATGTCACCATTTGTGCAATGTTGAGGGTGAAGTGGCATTAGTGTTAGCTTACATGGCAGGATATGAACATAATCTTTTTGGTTTTCTAAGGAGTGTTTCTCTAAATAGTGTGTAGTACATATTTTGTTCTCAGCAGTTGTTGGCTGCAACATTTCCTTAAAGAGTAAGCAATGCCTTTACTGAAATGAAATGCAGGCAGTTGCAAAGTGTCTTAATACTACCTTATATTCTACAATCACATATTCTGTCCATTTTTCTTTATTATTTTTAATTCTTTGTATTATTTTATTATTATTATTATTATTATTATTATTATTATTATTATTATTTAATATCTCATTGTGTTTCAAGTGAAACACTGGCATCTCTGTTAAAGTCAAATTGTAAGCAACTGAAATGTCTAGCCTGAGCCTTCTAGGCTTTCTGATATTGTCTGAATCATTATCCACCCTTATAGTGCCTTTTTTAAGGTACAGATAAACCTTCCAACATAATAAATGCTACTCAGGAAAGGTTAAATGTGTTATTGATAAGTGCTAGGAGTCTCAACAAGAAACTGCACTCAGTGGAAGCTCTCCTCAACCTGGAGAATTCTGCCATTTGTGCTGTTACTGAAACATGGTTCAAAGCCATGGAAAACACTCCAGCGGTGCATGGCTATTACTCCTTTATAGGTTCATAGGTGTGTACTAAGCTAATGGCCCTGGAGCCTATATAAGCCTAGCCCAAGGCGATTCCTTGGCATCATGCTGCCCAAAGTTAGTTCCCAGTGCCCCTGTCAAGCAAGGCCAATGAAGTGATCCCCAGAGTGAACTTCCTATTACCCACCTACTCGTCAAGATTTCTCTTAAAGAGGGCCAGTGAAGAAGTTTGTTCCAGAGTATTGGAAGTCTCTGGGTTAGGAACCTGTCCTTCCAGCATATTCTGTTTATTTTGGTAATGAGGTTTAGGTCCCTGGCGTGTGTGGCACGGAGGGATTGGGATTTCTTTAGGTGTAGCATATCTAGCAGCTCTGGGTCAGACATGGCTTTGTAGGTCAAGCAGAGGTTGCCTCTAAGTAGGCGATAGACAGAGTATAGCTCAAGTTTTTTGTCTGTCCATATAGTGCATGTGTCTAAGGCCTAATATCCTCTTAGTGTGGTATTTTTGTAGCCTTTCCAGTTGTTGTAGGTGTCTAGTGAGGTGCATATCAAATGAGGTGTTGTATTCTATACTAGGTCTAATGAGGGATGAGTAGAGAGGGATTATAACTCTTTCTTCCTGGATGAGAAACCTTTTGTAATGAGATGTGCCACATAGAAGGACTTTCTGACTACAGTGACAATGTGGTTATCAAAGGAGAGGCTGCTGTCAATCTGTGATGTAGATATGGATATAGATATAGATATACACAGGTATATCGTATTTAACTAGTTTTTCATGGTGCAATGTATAGCTTAACACTACACCATTTTTCTTTTGTTTTATCTCTTCCCCTCTCTTTTATCCTTGTCTATATCTTTTTTTTTTCTTTCAGGTGATGCTGCATTTCCACTAGAGCCATGGCTCATGACATGAATGTGAGATCCAAATGGAGCTGTGAAGATAATTTAAATAAAGCCCTGTCTTACACCCATACTGTCATTCAGAGGGTCTTTGACATGCTGAAGAGATGATTTAGGTGTCTAAATAAGTCTGAGGGTGCCCTTCAGTATGACTAAGCTACTGCATGCAGGATGTTTAATCCATATTTCAGTCAGCATAACATGATTATGTGTCAGTCCAGTGGTGAAGTGACCCATGCTGTCACTGCAGCTCCCAGTTCAGTCCTACTATGACTAATGATGGCCAGTTGACAAGAGTAGTAAGGGACCCCATGTATCAGGCTCATACACAGCATATGGCGTTGCAGGTAACGAGGTGATGTTTACTCCAGAATTATGGACCATGACATTCAAGTTAGTGTTTCCTATCTTGAAAAAGACACATAGAGTATAACTGATGCATGTACTGATATATGTGGACTATGCTATGTGTTGTATGGTGTACTGTCACTGTTCATCAGACATTGTCTCATATTTTAAATGTGTTTTTTTTTTCAGAATAGGTAGTCATATTATTTATTTTTTATAAAAGTCATGCCATACTCTCTGACACCAGTTCACTGATGTCATATAGTTAATAATTGCATTTTAAAATGTTTTCTAAAAGATATTCTGCTTAGGTGGTATACTTAAGTATGCACATACTGAAAATCCTGAAGTGGTACATTTAATAAAAAGCATACAAATTATTATTTCACATAAGTTCATACCTTGTATTTGAATGGAAAATGTATGACATGCTTTTATATATTTTGCAACATTTACACAGATGTAACTATTACATATTTAAAACGTGTAATTTTTCTCTGTTAAGGTACTGCACATCAGATTATTTAATTTTGTCATATACAATTAGTTGTGTCCCCAGAGATGTCACCATTTGTGCAATGTTGAGGGTGAAGTGGCATTAGTGTTAGCTTACATGGCAGGATATGAACATAATCTTTTTGGTTTTCTAAGGAGTGTTTCTCTAAATAGTGTGTAGTACATATTTTGTTCTCAGCAGTTGTTGGCTGCAACATTTCCTTAAAGAGTAAGCAATGCCTTTACTGAAATGAAATGCATGCAGTTGCAAAGTGTCTTAATACTACCTTATATTCTACAATCACATATTCTGTCCATTTTTCTTCATTATTTTTAATTCTTTGTATTATTTTATTATTATTATTATTATTATTATTATTAATATTATTATTATTTAATATCTCATTGTGTTTCAAGTGAAACACTGGCATCTCTGTTAAAGTCAAACTGTAAGCACCTGAAATGTCTAGCCTGAGCCTTCTAGGCTTTCTGATATTGTCTGAATCATTATCCACCCTTATAGTGCTTTTTTAAGGTACAGATAAACCTTCCAACATAATAAATGCTACTCAGGAAAGGTTAAATGTGTTATTGCTCAGTGCTAGGAGTCTCAACAAGAAACTGCACTCAGTGGAAGCTCTCCTCAGCCTGGAGAATTCTGCCATTTGTGCTGTTACTGAAACATGGTTCAAAGCCATGGAAAACACTCCAGCAGTGCATGGCTATTACTCCTTTATAGGTTCATAGGTGTGTACTAAGCTAATGGCCCTGGAGCCTATATAAGCCTAGCCCAAGACGATTCCCTGGCATCATGTTGCCCAAAGTTAGTTCCCAGTGCCCCTGTCAAGCAAGGCCAATGAAGTGATCCCCAGAGTAAACTTCCTATTACCCACCTACTCGTCAAGATTTCTCTTAAGGAGGGCTAGTGAAGAAGTTTGTTCCAGAGTATTGGAAGTCTCTGGGTTAGGAACCTGTCCTTCCAGCATATTCTGTTTATTTTGGTAATGAGGTTTAGGTCCCTGGCGTGTGGCACGGAGGGATTGGGATTTCTTTAGGTGTAGCATATCTAGCAGCTCTGGGTCAGACATGGCTTTGTAGGTCAAGCAGAGGTCGCGTCTAAGTAGGCATTAGACAGAGTATAGCTCAAGTTTTTTGTCTGTCCATATAGTGCATGTGTCTAAGGCCTAATATCCTCTTAGTGTGGTATTTTTGTAGCCTTTCCAGTTGATGTAGGTGTCTAGTGAGGTGCATATCAAATGAGGTGTTGTATTCTATACTAGGTCTAATGAGGGATGAGTAGAGAGGGATTATAACTCTTTCTTCCTGGATGAGAAACCTTTTGTAATGAGATGTGCCACATAGAAGGACTTTCTGACTACAGTGACAATGTGGTTATCAAAGGAGAGGCTGCTGTCAATCTGTGATGTAGATATGGATATAGATATAGATATACACAGGTATATCGTATTTAACTAGTTATTCATGGTGCAATGTATAGCTTAACACTACACCATTTTTCTTTTGTTTTATCTCTTCCCCTCTCTTTTATCCTTGTCTATATCTTTTTTTTCTTTCAGGTGATGCTGCATTTCCGCTAGAGCCATGGCTCATGACATGAATGTGAGATCCAAATGGAGCTGTGAAGATAATTTAAATAAAACCCTGTCTTACACCCATACTGTCATTCAGAGGGTCTTTGACATGCTGAAGAGATGATTTAGGTGTCTAAATAAGTCTGAGGGTGCCCTTCAGTATGACTAAGCTACTGCATGCAGGATGTTTAATCCATATTTCAGTCAGCATAACATGATTATGTGTCAGTCCAGTGGTGAAGTGACCCATGCTGTCACTGCAGCTCCCAGTTCAGTCCTACTATGACTAATGATGGCCAGTTGACAAGAGTAGTAAGGGACCCCATGTATCAGGCTCATACACAGCATATGGCTTTGCAGGTAACGAGGTGATGTTTACTCCAGAATTATGGACCATGACATTCAAGTTAGTGTTTCCTATCTTGAAAAAGACACATAGAGTATAATTGATGCATGTACTGATATATGTGGACTATGCTATGTGTTGTATGGTGTACTGTCACTGTTCATCAGACATTGTCTCATATTTTAAATGTGTTTTTTTCAGAACAGGTAGTCATATTATTTATTTTTTTTTATAAAAGTCATGCCATACTCTCTGACACCAGTTCACTGATGTCATATAGTTAATAATTGCATTTTAAAATGTTTTCTAAAAGATATTCTGCTTAGGTGGTATACTTAAGTATGCACATACTGAAAATCCTGAAATGGTACATTTAATAAAAAGCATAAAAATTATTATTTCACATAAGTTCATACCTTGTATTTGAATGGAAAATGTATGTCATGCTTTTATATATTTTGCAACATTTACACAGATGTAACTATTACATATTTAAAACATGTAATTTTTCTCTGTTAAGGTACTGCACATAAGATTATTTAATTTTGTCATATACAATTAGTTGTGTCCCCAGAGATGTCACCATTTGCGCAATGCTGAGGGTGAAGTGGCATTAGTGTTAGCTTACATGGCAGGATATGAACATAATATTTTTGGTTTTCTAAGGAGTGTTTCTCTAAATAGTGTGTAGTACATATTTTGTTCTCAGCAGTTGTTGGCTGCAACATTTCCTTAAAGAGTAAGCAATGCCTTTACTGAAATTAAATGCATGCAGTTGCAAAGTGTCTTAATACTACCTTATATTCTACAATCACATATTCTGTCCTTTTTTCTTCATTATTTTTAATTCTTTGTATTATTTTATTATTATTATTATTATTATTATTATTATTATTATTATTTAATATCTCATTGTGTTTCAAGTGAAACACTGGCATCTCTGTTAAAGTCAAACTGTAAGCACCTAAAATGTCTAGCCTGGGCCTTCTAGGCTTTCTGATATTGTCTGAATCATTATCCACCCTTATAGTGCCTTTGTTAAGGTACAGATAAACCTTCCAACATAATAAATGCTACTCAGGAAAGGTTAAATGTGTTATTGCTCAGTGCTAGGAGTCTCAACAAGAAACTGCACTCAGTGGAAGCTCTCCTCAACCTGGAGAATTCTGCCATTTGTGCTGTTACTGAAACATGGTTCAAAGCCATGGAAAGCACTCCAGCGGTGCATGGCTATTACTCCTTTATAGGTTCATAGGTGTGTACTAAGCTAATGGCCCTGGAGCCTATATAAGCCTAGCCCAAGACGATTCCCTGGCATCATGCTGCCCAAAGTTAGTTCCCAGTGCCCCTGTCAAGCAAGGCCAATGAAGTGATCCCCAGAGTGAACTTCCTATTACCCACCTACTCGTCAAGATTTCTCTTAAAGAGGGCTAGTGAAGAAGTTTGTTCCAGAGTATTGGAAGTCTCTGGGTTAGGAACCTGTCCTTCCAGCATATTCTGTTTATTTTGGTAATGAGGTTTAGGTCCCTGGCGCGTGTGGCACGGAGGGATTGGGATTTCTTTAGGTGTAGCATATCTAGCAGCTCTGGGTCAGACATAGCTTTGTAGGTCAAGCAAAGGTCACCACTAAGTAGGCGATAGACAGAGTATAGCTCAAGTTTTTTGTCTGTCCATATAGTGCATGTGTCTAAGGCCTAAGATCCTCTTAGTGAGGAATTTTTGTAGCCTTTCCAGTTGTTGTAGGTGTCTAGTGAGGTGCATATCAAATGAGGTGTTGTATTCTATACAAGGTCTAATGAGGGATGAGTAGAGAGGGATTATAACTCTTTCTTCCTGGATGAGAAACCTTTTGTAATGAGATGTGCCACATAGAAGGACTTTCTGACTACAGTGACAATGTGCTTATCAAAGGAGAGGTTGCTGTCAATCTGTGATGTAGATATGGATATAGATATAGATATAAAGAGGTATATTGTACTTAACTAGTTATTCATGGTGCAATGTATAGCTTAACACTCCACCACTTTTCTTTTTTTTATCTCTTCCCCTCTCTTTTATCCTTGTCTATATCTTTTTTTTTTTTCTTTCAGGTGATGCTGCATTTCCGCTAGAGCCATGGCTCATGACATGAATGTGAGATCCAAATGGAGCTGTGAAGATAATTTAAATAAAGCCCTGTCTTACACCCATACTTTCATTCAGAGGGTCTTTAACATGCTGAAGAGATGATTTAGGTGCCTAAATAAGTCTGAGGGTGCCCTTCAGTATGACTAAGCTACTGCATGCAGGATGTTTAATCCATATTTCAGTCAGCATAACATGATTATGTGTCAGTCCAGTGGTGAAGTCACCCATGCTGTCACTGCAGCTCCCAGTTCAGTCCTACTATGACTAATGATGGCCAGTTGACAAGAGTAGTAAGGGACCCCATGTATCAGGCACATACACAGCATATGGCTTTGCAGGTAATGAGGTGATGTTTACTCCAGAATTATAGACCATGACATTCAAGTTAGTGTTTCCTATCTTGAAAAAGACACATAGAGTATAATTGATGCATGTACTGATATATGTGGACTATGCTATGTGTTGTATGGGGTACTGTCACTGTTCATCAGACATTGTCTCTTATTTTAAATGTGTTTTTTTTTTCAGAACAGGTAGTCATATTATTTATTTTTTTTTATAAAAGTCATGCCATACTCTCTGACACCAGTTCACTGATGTCATATAGTTAATAATTGCATTTTAAAATGTTTTCTAAAAGATATTCTGCTTAGGTGGTATACTTAAGTATGCACATACTGAAAATCCTGAAGTGGTACATTTAATAAAAAGCATAAAAATTATTATTTCACATAAGTTCATACCTTGTATTTGAATGGAAAATGTATGTCATGCTTTTATATATTTTGCAACATTTACACAGATGTAACTATTACATATTTAAAACGTGTAATTTTTCTCTGTTAAGGCTCTGCACAACAGATTATTTAATTTTGTCATATACAATTAGTTGTGTCCCCAGAGATGTCACCATTTGCGCAATGTTGAGGGTGAAGTGGTATTAGTGTTAGCTTACATGGCAGGATATGAACATAATCTTTTTGGTTTTCTAAGGAGTGTTTCTTTAAATAGTGTGTAGTACATATTTTGTTCTCAGCAGTTGTTGGCTGCAACATTTCCTTAAAGAGTAAGCAATGCCTTTACTGAAATGAAATGCATGCAGTTGCAAAGTGTCTTAATACTACCTTATATTCTACAATCACATATTCTGTCCATTTTTCTTCATTATTTTTAATTCTTTGTATTATTTTATTATTATTATTATTAATATTATTATTATTTAATATCTCATTGTGTTTCAAGTGAAACACTGGCATCTCTGTTAAAGTCAAATTGTAAGCACCTGAAATGTCTAGCCTGAGCCTTCTAGGCTTTCTGATATTGTCTGAATCATTATCCACCCTTATAGTGCCTTTTTTAAGGTACAGATAAACCTTCCAACATAATAAATGCTACTCAGGAAAGGTTAAATGTGTTATTGTTCAGTGCTAGGAGTCTCAACAAGAAACTGCACTCAATGGAAGCTCTCCTCAACCTGGAGAATTCTGCCATTTGTGCTGTTACTGAAACATGGTTCAAAGCCATGGAAAGCACTCCAGCGGTGCATGGCTATTACACCTTTATAGGTTCATAGGTGTGTACTAAGCTAATGGCCCTGGAGCCTATATAAGCCTAGCACAAGACGATTCCTTGGCATCATGCTGCCCAAAGTTAGTTCCCAGTGCCCCTGTCAAGCAAGGCCAATGAAGTGATCCCCAGAGTGAACTTCCTATTACCCACCTACTCGTCAAGATTTCTCTTAAAGAGGGCCAGTGAAGAAGTTTGTTCCAGAGTATTGGAAGTCTCTGGGTTAGGAACCTGTCCTTCCAGCATATTCTGTTTATTTTGGTAATGAGGTTTAGGTCCCTGGCGCGTGTGGCACGGAGGGATTGGGATTTCTTTAGGTGTAGCATATCTAGCAGCTCTGGGTCAGACATGGCTTTGTAGGTCAAGCAGAGGTTGCCTCTAAGTAGGCGATAGACAGAGTATAGCTCAAGTTTTTTGTCTGTCCATATAGTGCATGTGTCTAAGGCCTAAGATCCCCTTAGTGAGGTATTTTTGTAGCCGTTCCAGTTGTTGTAGGTGTATAGTGAGGTGCATATCAAATGAGGTGCTGTATTCTATACTAGGTCTAATGAGGGATGAGTAGAGAGGGATTATAACTCTTTCTTCCTGGATGAGAAACCTTTTGTAATGAGATGTGCCACATAGAAGGACTTTCTGACTACAGTGACAATGTGGTTATCAAAGGAGAGGTTGCTGTCAATCTGTGATGTAGATATGGATATAGATATAGATATATACAGGTATATTGTATTTAACAAGTTATTCATGGTGCAATGTATAGCTTAACACTACACCACTTTTCTTTTGTTTTATCTCTTCCCCTCTCTTTTATCCTTGTCTATATCTTTTTTTTTTCTTTCAGGTGATGCTGCATTTCCGCTAGAGCCATGGCTCATGACATGAATGTGAGATCCAAATGAAGCTGTGAAGATAATTTAAATAAAGCCCTGTCATACACCCATACTGTCATTCAGAGGGTCTTTGACATGCTGAAGAGATGATTTAGGTGCCTAAATAAGTCTGAGGGTGCCCTTCAGTATGACTAAGCTGCTGCATGCAGGATGTTTAATCCATATTTCAGTCAGCATAACATGATTATGTGTCAGTCCAGTGGTGAAGTGACCCATGCTGTCAATGTAGCTCCCAGTTCAGTCCTACTATGACTAATGATGGCCAGTTGACAAGAGTAGTAAGGGACCCCATGTATCATGCTCATACACAGCATATGGCTTTGCAGGTAACGAGGTGATGTTTACTCCAGAATTATGGACCATGACATTCAAGTTAGTGTTTCCTTTCTTGAAAAAGACACATAGAGTATAATTGATGCATGTACTGATATATGTCGACTATGCTATGTGTTGTATTGGGTACTGTCACTGTTCATCAGACATTGTCTCTTATTTTAAATGTGTTTTTTTTTTTCAGAACAGGTAGTCATATTATTTATTTTTTTTTATAAAAGTCATGCCATACTCTCTGACACCAGTTTACTGATGTCATATAGTTAATAATTGCATTTTAAAATGTTTTCTAAAAGATATTCTGCTTAGGTGGTATACTTAAGTATGCACATACTGAAAATCCTGAAGTAGTACATTTAATAAAAAGCATAAAAATTATTATTTCACATAAGTTCATACCTTGTATTTGAATGGAAAATGTATGTCATGCTTTTATATATTTTGCAACATTTACACAGATGTAACTATTACATATTTAAAACGTGTAATTTTTCTCTGATAAGGTACTGCACATCAGATTATTTAATTTTGTCATATACAATTAGTTGTGTCCCCAGAGATGTCACCATTTGCGCAATGTTAAGGGTGAAGTGGCATTAGTGTTAGCTTACATGGCAGGATATGAACATAATCTTTTTGGTTTTCTAAGGAGTGTTTCTTTAAATAGTGTGTAGTACATATTTTGTTCTCAGCAGTTGTTGGCTGCAACATTTTCTTAAAGAGTAAGCAATGTCTTTACTGAAATGAAATGCATGCAGTTGCAAAGTGTCTTAATACTACCTTATATTCTACAATCACATATTCTGTCCTTTTTTCTTCATTATTTTTAATTCTTTGTATTATTTTATTATTATTATTATTATTATTATTATTATTATTATTATTATTATTATTATTATTTAATATCTCATTGTGTTTCAAGTGAAACACTGGCATCTCTGTTAAAGCCAAATTGTAAGCACCTGAAATGTCTAGCCTGAGCCTTCTAGGCTTTCTGATATTGGCTGAATCATTATCCACCCTTATAGTGCCTTTTTTAAGGTACAGATAAACCTTCCAACATAATAAATGCTACTCAGGAAAGGTTAAATATGTTATTGCTCAGTGCTAGGAGTCTCAACAAGAAACTGCACTCAGTGGAAGCTCTCCTCAACCTGGAGAATTCTGCCATTTGTGCTGTTACTGAAACATGGTTCAAAGCCATGGAAAGCACTCCAGCGGTGCATGGCTATTACACCTTTATAGGTTCATAGGTGTGTACTAAGCTAATGGCCCTGGAGCCTATATAAGCCTAGCCCAAGACGATTCCCTGGCATCATGCTGCCCAAAGTTAGTTCCCAGTGCCCCTGTCAAGCAAGGCCAATGAAGTGATCCCCAAGGTGAACTTCCTATTACCCACCTACTCGTCAAGATTTCTCTTAAAGAGGGCCAGTGAAGAAGTTTGTTCCAGAGTATTGGAAGTCTCTGGGTTAGGAACCTGTCCTTCCAGCATGTTCTGTTTATTTTGGTAATGAGGTTTAGGTGTCTGGCGTGTGTGGCACGGAGGGATTGGGAAACACTAACTTGAATGTCATGGTCCATAATTCTGGAGTAAACATCACCTCGTTACCTGCAAAGCCATATGCTGTGTATGACAGTATAGCTCACGTTTTTTGTCTGTCCATATAGTGCATGTGTCTAAGGCCTAAGATCCTCTTAGTGAGGTATTTTTGTAGCCTTTCCAGTTGTTGTAGGTGTCTAGTGAGGTGCATATCAAATGAGGTGTTGTATTCTATACTAGGTCTAATGAGGGATGAGTAGGGAGGGATTATAACTCTTTCTTCCTGGATGAGAAACCTTTTGTAATGAGATGTGCCACATAGAAGGACTTTCTGACTACAGTGACAATGTGGTTATCAAAGGAGAGGTTGCTGTCAATCTGTGTCCCCAAGTCTCTTATCACACCTTCAGTGTTTAGTGGACTACCGCCAATGTGGTAGTTCATGGGCATCAAATTTTTCCCAAAGGGAATGACAATGCACTTTTTGTCATTGAGCTTAAGGCCATGGTTCTGGCACCAGTCATTGGTGTCACTGAGGTTTTTTTCTAGAATGTCTACATCAGTTGGAGAATCAGTAATGGCTCCCAGTTTCCAGTCATCTGCGAACTTAGTCAGCCAGAGTCCCTTTGTGTTGGCTTAAACTTCAGAGAAGTAGATGCCAAACAGGAGAGGACCTTCGACCGATCCCTGTGGGACATCACTTGTAACTGGTTGGTTGTCAGATTTGGAGTCCACTACTTTCACAGTGTGGGTTCTATCAGTGAGCCATTTGGAAACCTATCTTATGACATAGGGGTTTATGCCTAGTTTAGTAAGTCTATCTATGATTCCTGAGTGAGGGATGGTGTTGAAGGCCTTGGCAAGATCTAGCTAGGCTGTGTGAACTACCTTGCCCTCATCAACAGCTCTGATTACAGACTTGAAAAAGTCTATCAGGTTGAGCAGGCATGATCTACATTTCACAAACCCAAACTGCATGGGGTCCAGAGTTTGGAGATTCCCTATGTCCTTATTTATAAGGTCCATGATGATGCACTTCATAGATTTACATATCAGACTCATCAGGCTAATGGGGTGGTAGTTCCCAGGGTCTGTAGTCACTCCCCCTTTGTGGAGTGGGATGACCATCATAGTGCACCATTCAGTAGGAACAAAGCCTGAGATGAGGCTGTGATTTAACAGGGTACTCAGGTGTTGTGCCAGTTCAGTTTGTAATTTATGTAGAACACAGTCAGGGATATTATCAGGTCCTATGAAAGCTGTGCTCTTGGCTTTAGACAGTGCATTTTTTATCTGTGTATCCATGATAATAGGAACTTGGCATTCCTCAGGTATTGCGATAGCCCCTTTAGGGGGTGAAAGGGGGGTAAAGTTCGCACTGAACCTGTCAGCCAATATGTTGGTAATATCGGTTGGTTCTGTATCTGTATTGCCATTGTGCTGTAACTCAGAGCAGATCTGAGTATTGCCATGTACATACATTTTGACCACCCACTGAACACGTAAGAGCAAAAGGCAGAGGTGTATCTACTTACATAAAGGATAAGCACACCTTAAGGCTGGTTAAACAGTATGACATGCTTTAGCTATTCCGTATCCAACTCACCATAGGAAAAATCCATTACCATAGTCTTGATAGCTACACGTCTCTACCATGAGCCATGAAACCCATACATCATACCTGAAGTTATAAGAATCACTCACCATCCAGCAGTACCATACTCATAGGTGATTTTAACTACCCCTGCATTAATTGGGAGGCATACATGACCACTAACATGCACACCCAAAGATTTCTTGACTTTGTAAATTCACGTGCCCTGGAGCAACTAGTCTGCACTCCCATAAGAGGAAGAAATATCCCACGATGTCCTCACTGGGAAGATCAGATCACAACGCAGTCTCTCTTGAAATAAAAGTAAAACTAGTTCCCCGACCTAGCCCCCAAAACTTTAAAACTTCAGTAAGGTACATTACCCCCTATTAAAGGACACCATAGCTAGTTTTCAAGCTCCTCCACATCCAAAAAACACAGAAACCTATGCAGAGATGTACACAAAAGCCCTGTACAATCACTTAAAAAACTCCACAGAAACGGCAGTATCAGACCAAAATAAACTCAAGTCAAACTGCAAACACAAGCCACCCTGGTGAATCCCTTATACTAACAGGTTATACAACAAAAGAAAGAAAAACATCCTGTGGAAAAGAAAGAGGGAATGTGCACAACAGAGCAAAATGCCTCTCACTAGTCTAAACAAGTGAATCAGGGAACTAGTCAAGTCTCTGAAATGAGACTTTGGGTTAAATTAAGCTCTAAAACTAAGGACAGCTATAAGGAATTTTTCAGTTATATCCACAGCCTTAAGGCAACACCCAGCAATGTGCACAATTAACTGTAGATGTCATCACCTATACTCACCCAGAAGATAATAGCAAATCTGCTGGTCATCAAATTCAGCTCAAGTTTCCCCCTACCTTCACCCCCAGTTCTCCCCCAAGAAATAACATCCACCACTCCAGCAGCAATTATTACCAAAGCAGGTTGTCATTGTACTCTCTAAAGCTAAAAACATGGCTTTAATGTGCCCTGGCAATATACCAGGTTGCCTCTTAAACAGCTTAAATCAGGACTTATCAGGCCCATTAAGATCTCTATTTAACTACACCCTCTGGACTGGCTTTTTCCCAGTATTGTGGAGGACAGCAACATTCATCCCTCTGTATAAAGGGGGGCCACCTACTGACCCGGGAAATTAAAGACCCATACGTTTGATTAGTCTTATATGTAAGTCCATGGGAAGAATAATCATCACCATCATCATCTTCATCAACAACTCCTTCCATTTTCTACATGGAGTCGGGGTGCTGTGTTAACTGCTGCTATCTCTCTCAAGTCAATGCCACATTCCTGGCTTTTTAACACACAAGCATGACTGTCACAGATCTTATCTCACACAATCCATCCACCTCTTTGCTGGATGCCCTTGTTTTTTCTTACCTTCTTCCTGCCTGTTCCAAATTTTCTTCACTAGATTATCTTCTGCTTTTCCACATATGTGCCTGTTCTCTTTGATATTTTCTGCAATTGGAGCTACTTTGTCCTCTGCTTTTATATCCTCATTTTTTTCTCTATCCCACAGAGTACATCCTACCACCCTTCTCAGGCACTTCATTTCCATCACCTCTAACTTTCTCATCTGCTCTGCCTTTACTGTGTAGGTTTATGTACCATACATTAGTACTGGTTGCACCACTGTTTTATACACCTTATGTTTTGGCTTCTTTGCCATTCTTCTGTTATATACTACACCTAACACTCTATGCCAGTTGGCTGAAGATCCTCTGATCCTAGCTTTGACCTCTTCATTCAGACTTTCCTTCTCCTCAACCACCGCTTCCAGATACTTGAAGCTGTTAACCTGTTCCACTACTTTCCCTTCTATCTCAGTTCTCAGCTTCTTCTGATTTACCCAGTTTGCTGCATTAATGCCATCTTAGCTGTGCTTAGTTTCATCCCATGTGATTCAGTTTTGCATTCCATTCTCCTATCCTTTGCTGAAGTTCTAGCTCAGAGTTTGCCTGTACTGCAGCATCATCTGCATAGAGCAACTTTGTTGATCTGGCCCCTCTAATCTGTTTGCTAATGTAGTCCATCACCAATATGAACAACAGTGGGCTCAAAGTTGAACCCTGGTGCATACTCACTCCCACTGGGAACCCTTCTGTGAGAGCAAACATTGTTTGCACTTGAGTCATTGGGTCTTTGTACATAGCTTGCACTAATTCTACCAATGTTTCTGGGACTTCCAACAGCTGCAGTACTACCCAAATTATCTTTGTTTGGGACATTGTCAAATGCTTAATCCATGTCTAGGAATGGCCAGTTGGACTGTCCTCATCTCTAGTTTCTTCTCAACTATCTGTCTCACTGCAAACATTGGGTCTGTTGTGCTGCATCCTGATCTGAATTTGAACTACTCATCTCCCATCTTACTTTCTACTATTGTGCATATCTCTTTATCAATCACCCTTTTCAGAACTTTCATGCAGTGAAACAGGAGTCTGATTCCTCTGTACTTGCAATAGCTGTGGATGTCCCCTTTATCCTTGTACACTGGCATGAGTCTGCTTATTCTCAAGCCATCTGGGATATGCCTTTCTCTCCATACTGCTATGAGCACCCTCAGGCACCATTTCTCTCCTCTCTCATTCAGCATCTTTATCATATCTGCTGTGACTTTGCTGCTTTCCCCGATTTCCTTTTCCTTAGTGCTATTTTTACTTTTTCTAGGGTCTGCTCCACTTCTTCTCTCACCAAAGGCCATGTCTTGGTCAGTAGAGCTTCTGTGGGATTTTATTAATTTAAAGGCTGCTGAAAGTACTCCTTCCATCTGCCTTTGATGTCCTGGGGACTGCTGAGCAGGTTGTTGCTGGCATCCTTTATTAAGGGTGTCTGACTATCTTCTTTGTCTTTCTGACTTTGGATTACAACCTGATATAGTATTTTTGCACCACCTACTGAGTCACTTTCCAGACGTTGGTAGAGTGCTTCCAATGCCCTGTTCTTTGCCATTGCATCTCCTTTCTTAGCATCTTTGTTAGCCAACCAGTATTCCTTCCTAGCCCAGTCCATCTTTTTTCTCTCCCACTTTTTCCTGCAGACCTTCTTTCTGTTGATGATTTCCCAGACTTCTGCATTCCACTACCAGCTTTCCTTATCTCCCTTATTTCCATACCTGGTTTGGCCCCATATCTGTTCTGTAGTCTTCATACATGCTGCTTTGAGGTGCTGCCATTCTTTTTCTACAACTCCACCTATTTTCTACTCTTCATTGGGTGCCAGAGTCTTGAGTAATTCTTTGAACTGCAGGTCTTCAGCCTGGTCTCTGTTAGAACCTTCTCTGACCTTTTCTTGCAGCTTATTGTAGCAACAGTAGTTTATGCTGTGAGCTGACTGTTTCACTGGAGATGACTTTGCAATCACTGGTTCTGATTAAGTCAATTCATTGATGAAAGCACTCAACACAAATTATGTATTTTGTACTGGATTCTATACTGTATTTTATTCTGATTTTAACTAATTAAAAGGAGTATTCCATGGTCCTTTTGGTGCATTTTTTATTAGTTCTAATCACTGATTCTATGACAGTGCCATTTCCTTACCAGGAGGAGGTCTACCTGGGTTGCATGCTGGCCACCCTTTTATGTGATCTTGTGACTGTCTCTCTTTCTGAACAATGTGTTGGCTACTATCAATCATTTGCCAGACAGAAGTCTAGAATGGCTTCTTCTTCTTCTTTATTCCTCTTGCACCACCCACGTGGACCCAGGCAGTCCTCATATCCTGTTCTGTCAGCCCCAATATGTGCATTCACGTCACCTACTATCAACACCAATTCATGCTGTCCTGCTTTATCTAGTAGGTCCTGCAACTGCTATCTGAATTAACTCTTTTCCTTACTGTCACAATCCTCCTGTGGGGCATAAGCTGAGATTATGAATACTGCTCTGATTGCCATGAGTGTGTCATTAAGTCTGATTATATCCCTCACTGCCTCATAAAGTCTCTCTCTCACCACAATCCAACACCAACACCATTTCTAGCTTGTCCTCCTCCTGAGTAGTAGACTCTGGATCCCAACCCAAGTGTCTTTGCTGTATTACCCTTCAATCTTGTCTCTTGGATACATAGGATGCCCAGCATCCTCTATACCATCATGTCATCCACTTCCAAGCCTTGTACCCTTCCACTGAACCTACATTGAATGTAGCAATTCTTAGTCCATGTTTGACAGATCGATTGGTTTTACATGCAGATTTCACTCAACAGAGCTATTCCAGGTAACCCAGGCTGGGCAACTGGGCACTGGCCAGCCAGTAGCTTGTTGACCTAGGGTTGCTGGGTTTTTATTGCTGGCAAACACTGGCCAATAAGGAGACATACACCCCTCCTACAGTTAGCATGGGTACCTGGCATAGGTCAGAGTAGGCTAGGTCCTCAACCCACTTATCACTGGCAAATATCATACCCATTAGGCAACATTAGCCAACGTGACAAAATCACGTAACCATATTTTACACTTTGAGTGGCTATTCCTGTTACTGTTCACAGTCTGTGATCTGTATTCTCCTTTGTTGAAGATACTGGGCACCACAGTAGATGCTCAAAGTGGTTGGTCTATGCAGCTCTTCTCCCATTGGGCACCATGTAGAGTGTGTGCTGCTTTCAACAGCTCCATTTATTGGTGATTTTGAGATGGAAACACTCAGAATGTTCTTTGGAGGTGGGAAGAACCCCACAGAGATACAAGGAAAACATGCAAAGCCTAAACAGGCATTGGAAATCAGGATCAAACTTTGTACCTTGTGCATGGTAGGTAAAGACCTTAACTATTATGCCAACTTGTCTCTAAAGAATAACCATGGACCTGATAAATAATGACATGGGAAACCTCCAAACACTGGACCCTACCCAATTCAGCTTTGTCAAGGGCAGGTTATGCCTACATAATCTGGTGGATTTCTTTGGGAAAGTGACTAAGGCCATGGATGATGGTAAAAGAGTACATACCTCCTACCTTGACTTGGCCAAGGCATTTAACAGAATTCTTCACTCAGGTATTATAAATAAACTCACAAAACTGGGCATAAATCCCTATGCCACCGGATGGATAGCCAGTTGGCTCATCTACAGGACTCATGTTATTAAAGTGTGTGAATGCAGATTCAGCAAGAGGCCAGTTACTACTGGCCACTCCTGTTTGGAATATACTCCTCTGAAGTCAAGTCTAATGTGGAAGGCCTCTGGATGACAATGTTTGCCGATGACTGCAAGCTGGGGGGGAAATCACTGAATCCCTCAGATATCCTTTAGGAAGGTAAGATCAGACAAATGATTGGTGCCAGAACCATGGCCTAAAACTAAATGTGAAAAAAATGTATTATCATACACTTTGGAAAGTCACATACCCCTGAAAATTACAACATCAATAGCACATCCCTAAGAGTAGGCTCAGAAGTGAGAGATCTAGGTACATAGGTTCATAGGTAGGTACTAGGCAGTTTACAATCAAAATGATGACATTCAGTTGCATGACAGCCTTCTCCTCGAGCAGGGAACAAGCTACAGTCAGAATGTCAACGTTCATGTGTACGTCCGTTCAGAAGGACGTACAGAAGACAGGGACATGAAGCATGGTTGGCAATGACAGCTGCCAACAATAATATTGACAGAACATTGTTGATCTTGTTGTGTTGATCTTACGACCTACTTAATATGTATGAGTTGAGGATATGCGTTGTGCAAATCACCGTCCGTGGTTGTGATTTTTGTGCATTTGGTAGTAAACCCTAGCGCCTATATAAGCCTAGTTAAAAATGTACCCTGGCTTTTGCCACCCAAGAAAAGTATTTTCCTGTGCCCCTGTTGAGCAGAGCCACAGAAGTGATCACCAAGATGAATTTCCTATCTCCCATCCAGTTATCAAGATTTTTCTTGAAGAGTGCTAATGAGGATCTTTTTTGATATCGATAGGTAGCTTGTTCCAGAGTATGGAAAGTCTCCAGGACAGGAATCTATCCCTCTAGCATGTTCTGTTTTTTATGGTGACAAGGTGTAGGTCCCTAGAGTGTGTAGCTCAGAGGGATTGGGATATCTTTAAGTGGGCATGTCCAACAGCTCTGGGTTTGACATAGCTTTGTATGTTAGGCAGAGATCTCCTCTGAGAAGGTGGTATGCGATGGAGTAAAGCTGGAGTTTTTTGAGACAGTCTGCATAGGGTATCTGTTTGAGGCCAGCAATTCTCTTTGTGAGGTATTTCTGCAGCCTTTCCAGTTGTTGTAGATGTCTTGTGAGGTACATACCAAAAGGGGCACTGTATTCTATATGGATCTTATAAGTGACGAGTAGAGGTGAACAATGACTTCTTTTTTCCTGAATGAGAAACATTTTGTGATGAGGTGTGCCATGTAGAAAGATTTTCTGACTACTGTGACGATGTGATTATCAAAGGAGAGACTACTGTCCACCTGTGTCCCAAGGTCTCTTATTACACTTTTGGTGTTAAGTAGACTACCGCCTATGTGGTAGTTCATGGGTACAGAGGTTTTACCAAAAGGGATGACAATGCACTTTTTGGCATTGAGCTTGAGGTCATGGATTTGACATCAGGCATCTATCTCAGTGAGGCCCTTTTCTAGGATGTCCACATCGTAAGGAGTTTCTATTATGGCTCCTCATTTGCAGTCATCTGCAAACTTTGTTAGCAAAAGACCTTTTATGTTAGCCTGTATTTCAGAGAAGTAGATACCAACCAGGAGAGGACCCAGAACTGAACCCTGTGGTACTCCACTTGTCACTAGTCTGAAGTCAGATTTGGAGTCGGCTACTTTCACAGTGTGGGTTCTGTCAGTGAGCCAGTTGGCAACCCATCTTGTGACATAGGGATTTATACCTAATTTAGTGAGTTTATCTATAATTCCAGAGCAGGGGATGGTGTCAAAAGCCTTGGCGAGATCTAGATAGACTGTGTGAAGTACCTTACCCTCATTGACAGCTTTGGTGACTGCTTCAAATAAGTCTATCAGGTTTAGGAGACATGATCTGCCTTTTAAAAACCCGAACTGGGTGGAGTCCAGAGTTTGCAGATTACCAATATCATAGTTTATAAGTTCCATGGTGATATGTTCCATAACCTTGCAGACCAGGCTCATCAGACTAATGGGTCAGTAGTTCCCGAGGGCCATGGTGGCTCCCCCTTTGTGGAGTGGGATAACCATTTCTGTGCACCATTCAGTGGGCATAAAGCCTGAGGTGAGGCTATGACTGAACATGGTACTTAGATGGGGTGCCAGTTCATTCTATAGTTCATGTAGAATGCAGCCTTGGATGTTGTCAGGTACAATGGATGCTGTGTTCTTGGCTTTGGAGAGTGTGGTTTTTACCTGTGCATCCATGATTACAGGAACTCTGCATTCTATAGAGATGGGCCCTTTAGGTGGTGAGAGGAGGGTAAAGTTAGCACTGAACTTATCTGTCAGGATGCTGGCAATTTCAGTTGGTTCTGTATATTTAGTGCCATTGTGCTGTAACTCAGAACAGATCTGAGTGTTCCCATTGAGATTCTTGACATAGCTATAGAATGCTTTGTGGTTGTCTTTAGAATCAGTGGTGATTTTGTTTTCGTAACTAGCTTTGGAGGATTTTATGTGGGATCTCACTTCTTACTGTGGCTGACCAGGGAGTTCCTCCAATCATGGGATTTTACTCTTTTTTGCAGCAGTTTCTTTCTTCTGTTGTAGAGTTTGTTTATGGCAGGGGACCACCAGATTGGCTTCCTTTTTGTGGAGGATAGCATCTTCGTTTGTTAGGGATTGCATGATCCATGCACTCGTGTAAGTGCTCATAAAGCGCATTTGTGTAGGATTCAGTAGTCGCACCTCTATTGTCCATCTGCATGGGTGTCATGAAGTTTGCCACTTCTGTCTTAATAAGCATGAAGTTGGCTTTGGAGAAATTTTTTACAGTGGTTTCCTAATGGGGGGTGGGGGCAGGATGTGGATGTCTATGGTGATTAGCTTGTGGTCAGATCTGACCAACGAGGAATTGACCTCTGGTATGAAACACCAGTTGCCCATGTTGGTAATGACCAGGTCTAAGATATTGCTGCCCCTCGTGGGGGTGTGGTTAAGCTGATCCAAGGTGTTGGAATTTATGAATTCCAAAAACGTTGAGCAAAAGAGTTGGTACATGATTAGTTTTCTCAGTTAATACTGGGGTAGTTGAAATTGCCTATTATTAGGGTGTTAAACTGTACCCTAATATTTTCCAGTGTATCAAGAGATGAGGAGTGGGACTCCTGGGGCATGGTGGGGGATCTGTAGCAAACTACAATTTGGATTATGGTCTTCCCCAGAGTTAGCTGCACTTGGATAATCTCGGATGCATTATGCTGAGCAACTAGCCTGGAGTTGTGGATTTCCTTAATGAATATGGGCACGCCTCTGCCTTTAATGTTTCATTCCAGGTTAGGTGGCCGAAAGGTGTGGTATGAATTACAGCCTGGTAATGCAGGGGTGCTCTCTGATGCCTTGAACCAGGTCTCTCTCACTGCACAGATGTCGATGCTCTCCATTTTAAGGAGTGCCTCAAGTGAGTGCATTTTGAGGTTTAGACTTTTAGCATTGTGTAGCATTACCATCAGACGGATAGATACAAGCCTGAACTTTGACCACCATGTGCCCACAGTTATGAAGAAGTCATTTTATGTGGCATGATGTACAAGTAAAGGTATGGCATCCAGATCCAGAGAAATTATAGTCCTGCTGTACCGAGCCCTCATTAAACCAATAATCAAGTGCAAAGCACTGTTTGACATGACTAGGCACTTACAGCAGCTGTAGTGACCTCATATGTTCCTCACCGAAACCTACAGGGTGTAAACAATATGTGCTATGCAGATAGACTAAAAGCCCTATCCCTTTACAATGTATCCTACCAACTATTAAGAGGTGACCTATGCCTGACCTGCAGGGCACTCACAAATCCAGCCCTGATGGAACTGCCAAACAGCATAAGGGTTACCTGATCTAGGGATCTAAACTGAGTCAGCCACTCAAACAAAACATGCTAGAGAGACAGATATGTGTCACAAAGATTGTCCCTTCTTTGAAACAGGCTTTCTAGTCACATTAAGCAGAGCCCTTCCCAGGTCCTGTTCAATTGTAATTTGGATTAATGGACAGGAGCTGCAAATTCACACCTAGGGTAGTGCCTATGTCCTATATGGACAGGGGCAATCTGTAAGGTACTCAAGGTATAGGCACACATTCTTGCCATCCTCTTGCCTCTAAATGTAATCCTGATGGGAGGGGGGTTGTCATGTGAACTACATGTTGACATGCTATGATGTTGTGACTTACTTGATGCAGTTGATCAAACAGACACTGATTTCACAATGCTATGGGGACCAGGATCTTGAATGAGAGGTTCTACTTCATGTAGCTGAATGCTGCCATGGCCTACATGAAATCTGTTGTATTTGTCCCCCCATACTCTTTCTACTACTTTCTTGACAAGCACTTGTAGTACCATGTGATATGTCTCTACATATCAGGACAGTACCCCTTCATCTTCCCATTCCATAATTGGCTCCTATTTGAAACTGGTAATTCCTCATTAGTGTATGAATGGAGGCAGCCATTAATGCTTGGTGTGCCACCATACTATGCATCAGTGTGATTATGGCATTATCCCTACTCTGTCATTCCTATGTAGTGCTGGAAATCCTCATGTCCACCACGGAGAACTGACCATTTGTAGATGACTCACTTTGAAAGTGTAATGAGCCTTAATGTCACAGCACATTTGCTACTGGGCAGACAATGCTTTACCTATTTCCTTGGGTAGCTTTGATATATTCCTGTGCCTGGCATACCTTTGTAAGGGTGTCACTGTGGAAACTGTATTACAGATGAATGTCTGCCATCATCCAGAAGGTGTTCCTGTGGTTTTGGAGACACTATGTTCTCTCTCTGTACAACATGCTGAGTAATGTCATACTGAACTTGAATTTGTGATCCAGTTTCAATTCCTGCAGAGTTATTTGGGAGTTGAGATCCTGCCATTAAACTTGATGACTGTGTGCCATTTTCCTCAAGCTGTCTCACAGACATAACTGTTATCATTGTCATCATTGACAACATTGCAGCAACAGTCATTCTGCTTCTGATATCCTCTAAATTTATTGGTATAGTGCAACTGTCTGTTTCTGTTGTTGACCCTCTAAAGAATTAATTGAATACATTACTAATCAAATATTGTCATTCATTACTGTATGCTGTGTAAGGAGGTGTAGAGGACATTTACCATGCGCATTCTGTTCATTGACATTATGAGCAGACGTGGAGGGTTCACCTATAAATACTTATTGTCATGCATTATTTAAGCAGTGATCCACAAATGTGCATGGTTATATCAGGATTTATCCACGGTTTGTGTGGTTTGATCACGAGAGTGAAACCAGAGTAATTAAACAAAGTTAACTGTGGGTAAATCCTGATACACTCACAAACAGGAGTGGACTGTTGCTTTTATACACTGATATTATTTACGAAAGAAACTGCTTACCTTTCTTAAGTAATGACTTTGTATAACAGCACTTAGTCTTCTTCTGCATTCTTCCTTGATTACTGATGTACATCTGCATGATTAGAGAGAAGGTATTCCTCAACTGGTATTAATTTACATGTATCCCATGTTGCCTCTGATTCAAGAGGTTTAAGGTATCACACAGTTGAAATTCTAGCTTTGCTAGATTTTTCTTTTTGTGTTTTTAACCAATTAGTTTTCCTGTGTGACCTTTTTACTCATTGTTTTAGTTTGTTAGTTAGGATATTTTGTCGGGATATGGGGTCCTTTATTGCACTGTTGTGATTATTTTGCTGCTTGTGTATCTCTGCTACCTTTAAACTACAACAAAAAGAAAAAAGAAAAAAAACATTTTTCTTTTTTCCCACTTTCTGAAAGTTAAGAAAGTTCAGCTACAGATTTGCTGTTCTGAACTGTTTGGAAGTTTCTAGAAGGCCAGTGCTTGCTTGGGCTAAATGGAAGTCTCTGTGTTCACCAGTGGGAGTGGTTAACACTGAACAGCCTGCCTGTCCCTGGAGGAGTGGTTACTACCTAGAAGCTGTAGTTTTATTGGCCATTTTGGGTCAATTCTAAACTCCTTGATCTCACTCTCTCTCTTAAAACCCGGCTGCCTCATAGTTTTAGCATCTTTTCAGGCTTGCTATTTGTTGCTGAAGCACTTACCAAGGGGAGAAAACGCTGAGAGAAGAAAAGGAGCCACTTTTGTGGTTTTAAGTATTTTCTTCTGATTTTTTGTTAAATTTTACTGCTTTGTCGCCTATTTTTTGGCATTTTCTGGCTTGCTAAAGTTTATATCTGTAACAGTAACAGTACTTGGAACACATCTAGAGCCTGTTTACTGCATTTCCTGTGTTGCACTTAATTTAAAATCGTTTTTTTCTCTAAAATCTGCATTTAACCTGATTTTGGCTTAGCACTCAAGTGTGGGGTCATTTATTGCACGGTTGTGATTATTTTGCTGCTTATGTATCTCTGCTACCTTTAAACTACAAAAAAAAAAAAGCAAAAAAAATCTTGCTTTTTTCCCACTTTCTGAAAGTTAAGAAAGTTCAGTTACAGACTTGCTATTCTGAACTGTTTGGAAGTTTCTAGAAGGCCAGTGCTTGCTTGGGCTAAAGCGAAGTCTCTGTGTTCACCAGTGGGAGTGGTTAACACTGAACAGCCTGCTTGTACCTGGAGGAGTGGTTACTACCTAGAAGCTGTAGTTTTATTGGCCATTTTGGGTCAATTCTAAACTCCCTGATCTCTCTCTCTTAAAATCCTACAACTCTCTTTTTGTGTGGTTTTGCACACTGAGCAGCGTCGGGCAGCACCGCCTAAACAGGTTTAAACTATTCCAGGCTCCACAAAGTCTGCTCTTCACTTTTTCCCTTAGAACTGTTCAAACTCTCAAAGTAATCACTCTATTATCTTTCTAAAGCCCTGCACTTGCTCAGCTCTTATAAGGAAACACTATCTAACTAAAGCACTACACCCTCCTTGACTTCTCATAAGTATTAGGCTCCTGATTGGTCCTTCCTGATCAAGTGAAAAATCAGTTCTCTTCCCTAATCTGATCAGTAAAAAAACAGTTCCCTATACTAATCTGGTATGTCCAAGGGTCAGTTTCAAGGTTACTCTCCAGTCCAACTGGTGAATCTGGGAATTTTGAGGCAATGTTACAATTGCCTTATGTACACAGACAACCCTCTCCTCCTTCCAACAAACTCTAATACATGTGAGAGATGCAGTTACACAGCCAAACTGGAGGCAGAGCTCTCTCAACCCAAGACTGGCACAGTCAGTCAGGAGGAAAAGGTAACCACCCACACCACAAATCCAGTCTCACACAGACCTATTGCATCTGCATACCCAACACATAAACACACAAAAACATACTCGGAGGCTCTAAATAAAAATCTGCCTAAACAGCAAAGACCTCCTAAGCAGATATCCAAGCAACAGCCACCCCTCAAAAATACCCATGAATCACATATCTCACAAAATCAGTGCGCCTCACAGTCACAGCCCTTAAGGCCAAACAACACACCAAATACACTTGTTATAGGGGACTCTATTGTCCGGCACACTGATGTCCCACTCACCAGACTGAACAAGGAGAAGGTCACTGTAAGCTGCCTGTTGGGTGCCAGGATCCGCCACATAATGCAAGCACTCAGGTCACTCCAAAGCAAGTACAAGTATGACTCTGACATTGTCCATGCTGGTGTGAATGACATGAGACGTACCTCCCTGGACTACATGAAAAGAGACATAGAGGAGCTCTCTGACCATGTAGCTCAAGCTGGTATGACCTTGACCTTAAGTAGCATCTTACCCTCACCAAGAATGATGCCACAGTATAAAGACAAAATGATCAGTTTCAACAATTGGCTAAAGTATTAGTGTCATTAAAAGGGGATCCAGTGTCTGTCAGGCTGGGATGACATGCTCGACAAGCCACGTTGCTTCGCTAGGGATGGCTTGCACCTGTCACCCTTAGGCTTTTGTATACTGGCCAAGGCTCTTGCCACCCCCATAGTGCCTTTTTTAGGCAAGACTCAAAGGACAAACCCACCTCCATAGACAACCCAAGGATAAAAAAAACTAAAGGTAATGCTACTCAATGCCAGAAGTCTAAACCTCAAGATGCACGCACTCAAGGCTCTCCTCAGTATGGAGAAAATCGATGTCTGTGCAGTAAAAGAAACCTGGTTCAAGGCTCCTGAGAGCACCCCAGCACTACCAGATTATAACTCATACCATGCATTTCGGCCCCGAAACTCGGACCGAAGCACAAAAGAGGGGAGTATCTATATTCATCAAAGATACCTACACCTCCAGGTTAGTGGCACTGCATGAAGCATTGGAAACCATCCATGTGCAACTAACAGCGGCCAAAACTGCCTTTCAGTTTGTAGCCTGCTACAGAACACCCTCCCTATTACAGGAACCCCACTTGGCATTCCTGAGAACACTGGAGAATATGAAGGTCTCTCCAAACACTATGTTATTGGGTGACTTCAACTATCCAAGCATTGAATGGGAAAACTACTCAAGCCCAAACACCCTCACCCAACAGTTCCTTGAATTTATAAACTCTAACGCAATGGAACAACTGGTCACCACACCCACAAGAGGGAATAACATATTGGATCTGGTCATCACCAACATGGGGACTCTATGTTCCACACTAGAGGTAAACCCCTCATTGGTAAGATCAGACCATAAACAAATTTCCCTGGACATCCATATCCCGTCACCACCCCCAGCCAAGGAAATCACTGTAAAGAATTTCTCAAAAGCCAACTTTGCACTTCTCAAGACTGAGGTGGAATCCTTCAAAGCCCCTGGGCCAGAGGATAATACAGCCCAATCCGCAGAATCCTTTACAAATGCATTCTATGAGCACCTGCAGGAATGCATGGATCATGCTATCCCAAATAAAACCAAGACTCCCTCCTCCAAAAACAGGAGACCGGTCTGGTGGACCCCGGCCATAAATAAGCTATACAACAGAAGGAGGAAGCTACTACATGGCAGAGCAAAATCCCAAAAAGGGAAGGCATCTCTGATCAGTATTAGCAAGAAACTTCGATCCCTCATAAAATCATCAAAGGCCAGCCTGCAAACAAAAATTGCCCTAGACACTAAAGATAATCACAAGGCCTTCTTTAGTTATGTCAGGAACATGGGCGGAAACTCCAAGATATGCTCTGAATTGTTGCATAACGGTACAAAATATACCGAACCTACAGACATAGCCAACATCCTGGCAGACAGATTCAGCGCAAACTTCTCCCCCAAAGGAGCAAATGCCTATCCCAACTGAATGTAACTTCCCTGACATCACAAATGCACAGGTGAAAGCTGCCCTCTCTAAAGCAAAAAACACAGCATCTATGGGTCCGGACGGTGTTCCAGGCTGTGTCTTACATGAGATCCAAGAAGAACTGAACCCTCACATTAAGTCACTGTCCAAACTTAGCCTTATTACAGGATATGTACCCAAAGAATGGCGTACAGCTACAGTGGTTCCACTCCACAAAGGTGGTGCCACAACGGACCCCGGAAACTATCGCCCCATAAGCCTGACTAGTCTGGTCTGTAAAGCTATGGAGTGTATTATCATGGAACTCATAAACAAAGACATTGGGAGTCTCCAGACACTGGACCCTACCCAATTCGGCTTTGCTAAGGTCAGATCTTGCCTCTAAAACCTAGTTGATTTCTTTGAAACAGTTACCAAAGCCATAGATGAGGGCAAGGTAGTCCACACAGCCTACCTGGGCCTCGCAAAAGCCTTCGACACAATACCCCACTCAGGCATCATAAATAAGCTTACCAGCTTAAATATCAACCCCTATATCACAAGGTGGGTTGCAAACTGGCTCAGAGATAGAACCCACATGGTCAGAATTGCAGGTGCCATGTCTGAGTCCAAACCAGTTACAAGTGGCGTCCCACAGGGCTCAGTTCTGGGACCTCTCTTGTTTGGTATATACTTCTCTGAGGTTCAAGCTAACACATGGTGATTATGGCTGACATAGTTCACAGGTGACTGAAAACTGGAGGCCATAATCGAATCTCCAGCTGACGCAAGCATCCTCCAAAAAGGTCTCACAGAGACGGATGCTTGGTGCCTGAGCCACGGCTTCAAGATAAATGCTAAAAAGTGCATAGTCATCCCCTTTGGGAAAAACAAGGTGCCCACAAATCACCACATAGGTGGTAATTCATTAAGTATGGAAGAAGTAATTAGAGATTTGGGGACCAACGTAGATAGTAATCTCTCCTTTGATAATCACATTGCCAAAGTGGTTAGAAAGACCTTCTATATAGCCCACCTTATCACGAAAGGGTTCGCATCTAGATCAAGAGAAGTCATTGTGCCCCTCTACTCGTCACTCATCAGGCCCATAATTGAATACAATGCCCCTTTTGGGATGTACCTTACCCAACACCTGCAGCAACTGGAGAGACCCCAAAAGTACCTCACCAAGAGGATCATGGGCTACAAACAGACGTCCTATGCAGCTTGACTAAAGAACTCCAGCTCTACTCAGTTGCTTACCGCCTACTCAGAGGCGATCTATGCCTGACATACAAAGCCATGTCAAACTCAGAATTAATGGACATGCTCCACCTCAAAAAATCCAAGTCCCTTAGAGCTACACGCTCCAGGGACCTAAACCTCAGCACACAAATAAATAGGACATGCTGGAGGGACAGATTCATTTCAAAGAGGCTCCACTCACTCTGGAATAGAATCCCAATTCATGTTAGACATAGCCACTCGCTGACCCTCTTAAAGCGAAATCTGGACGCGTGTATGGGAAATCGCAAATTCACCCCTGGTATCTCTTCTGTGTCCCTGCTAGACAGAGGCACAGTAAACTAATCTTAAAAGGGTACCTTCTGTGACCTACTTTACAGAGGCACAGTAGGCTAATCTAATAGGGAGGCAGAAGCCAAATACACTCTGGCTAGGCTTATAAATGCACTAGGGCAAATAGCCTAGTATCTACCTATGAACCTATGACACCCTTAGGTTTATGGATATCAGTTGGGTAGGACTACCCTGTGTTTCCAAAGTCAAACATTCCTCTTATGTTGTACTGATGATATCATAATAAGGCAGAAACATGTATGCACATAGCTACAGGGGTTAGGCTTTATTGGTCTGAAATTGTCCATAAAAAGACTTAAAAGGAAGAAAAGTTGTGGACATTCAGAAATGCCATTTAGCTGAAACACCTGATATCCTTAAAGGGCAATTTACATATATCCCATGTTGCCTCTGATTCAAGAGGTTTAAGGTACCACTCAGTGGAAATTTTAGCTTTGCTAGATTTTACTTTTTGTGTTTTTAAACAATTGGTCTTACTGTGTGACTTTTTTACTCATTGTTTTCATCTAGTATTAAAGGAATAAGTGTAGGAGGCCCCCTCCCCCTACTGCTATGGGCAATTGCATTTTGTCTTGCCTTTGTTCTTGAATGTCCTACTATATCACTGGCTCTCTTTTTGTACTGTGTTAATGTGTGTCTTCCATGCACAAACAGTATTTCTATTCATAACCTCTTGATTCCAGGCATTTACCTAGCTACCCTATATGAAACCTGGTCTTATATAGGCTTCCACCACCCAGGCTACCAAACCAACCCCTCACCCATAATTAACAACAGAGGCCATGACTCAACTCCCTACTCACCCACCTTGTTAGAACTATGTAATTATCAAACCTACCAATATTAGGCCAAATGATAAACATTACTACAAACTTCTACTCAAAGCCCTCAAATTCATTACCACTCTGAATCACAGACTAGCCACAGATGGTGATATCCACCCCAACCCTGGCCCTTCCTCCACTCAATTGTAATTCCACCCTATCCTCCTCCACTTCTCAATCTAAACTCTAGACCCTTTAACTCTCTTCTAACCTGTCATCTAAACATCAGAAGTGTAAACAATAAGATTCACAACCTACATGCCCTTTTAGCTACTTGTTCCCCAGACCTACTATGTCTCACAGAAACCTGGCGACACACAGATAATCCCACCAGGGTATGATATACTAAGAGCAGACCAAGTAACTGTAAAGGTGGCGGTGTAGCCATACTCTACAAAAATACATTACAAATCTCCTTGCCTCTCCACAACCCTCCTAACAAACAATGCCGAAATTCTACTTGTAAAACTTCAACCAAACAAACATAAAAGCATAAATATAGCATGTATTTACATCCCCAGGCAACAATAATAACAAAACCTTAGAGGACTTTCTCCACTGGTTAACTCAAACTCACCCCCAGGAATCCATAGTGTTAGGTGACTTCAAAATCGATTGGAATTCCTTCTCATCTAGCTCCCCATCTAGCAGCATAAATCTACATGGCTTTTCTCAGCTCATATCCACTCCTACCAGACTAGGTAAACCCCAAAACAAAGACAGCATCCTGGACTGGATCCTTACTAATAAAGATCCTGACCAGTACTCAGCAGGTACTCACCCAGAGGACATGAGTGATCACTTACTCACCTATGTTATCAAATTCAAGAAAATCACCCCCTTCTTACAACCATAAAAAAATCAGGAACAATAATAAATTCAACGCCTCCATTTTTCAAACTGAACTTAAAGCCCACAACTGGAGAATACTCAAGTCTCTTCCTCTTGAAGAGGCAGTTATCTACTTCAACACCAACTTCCTCAAGATTCTAGATTCCCATTCCATTAGAACTAAAACCAAAACTGCACCATGACTCGCTAAGGAAACAAAATCGAAAATCCTATCTAGAAACAAGATGTGGGTGACATGGGACCCACACTCCCACCAAACCTTCCGCAACTTAGAAATGAAACTAAAAGAATGATCTTAAATGATAAAAAACTTCTTCCTCCACCTCCAACACAAACACCTTAATAATCCACAAAATTCTGGGCAGGCTTAAACAAGCTCCTGCACCCAGGCCAGGCAACCACCCCCACTCCAACAACTTGCAAACAACAGTGCCCTGTAAACATTGCTAACACATTCAATAGCTTCTTCACAGAAACTATACAATCCATTCAAACAAACAACCAGCCCACTCCACTACCCATGCCAGCAGAATACTACAACTACATCAGTTCATCTATTTACCTTCGATCCAGTACCCATATCCTCTATAACATCTCTTCTTAAAAATCTAAAACCCACTAAGCTAGCAGCTGACCTTCTCCCAGCTGTGTTTCTGCAAAAAGCAGCTGAGGCCATTTCGTCTCCATAATCATAAACCGTACTGTGTCAAGCCTTCATCCCCTCCATATGGAAAATGTCCCACATTATTCCTCTCCATAAAGGTGGTAGCTCACTAGAGCTAACCCTATAGCTATACTCTCACCCCTGGCCAAAATTATGGAAAAGTGTGTCCACAAACAACTGATGGAACACCTCACCAAAAATAAAATTCTAGCCAACTCCCAACATGGCTTCAGGCCAAATCACAGTACCACATCAGCCCTACTATCCTTTTCTAATACCATCAATAACTTCAGAAACAATAATAAACTATCACCTGCTCTTTTCTTAGACCTCGCCTTTGATATGGTGAACCACATTCAACTCCTCCATACATTAAAAACTATCACTCAGCAATTCCACGCTGAAATGGTTCCAATCCTACCTGTCCAATAGGCAACAGGCTGTTCTATGGCAGGACAAATTATCTACATGCCTACCTGTTACACTTGGAGTTCCCCAAGGATCTATTCTTGGCCCTCTTCTCTTCACCATCTTTGTTAATGACCTGCCCACAATCACCCCCATGCCACATGCATTCAATATGCAGATGATTCGACTATCATCAGCACTGCCTCCAACCTGGCAGACCTCACTGCTTCAACCCAAGACACCTTCAACCTAATAGAAAAATGGTTCTCAAGTCGACAACTAGTTCTCAACCCCAACAAAACAACACTACTTACTTTCTCACCCACTAACAAGACTCTTCCCCCACCTTCTCTATTACATCCTCCAATGGAATCACTATATCACCAGAAGCTCACACAAAGCTATTAGGTGTTACCATTGATAACTCCTTAAATTTGACACCCATTTCAATCTAAAATTACAATTGCCAGAACACACCTACTATCAACTCTTTTCTATGCCTCCCCTCTTTACAAACCTAAACAAGACAACCCTTAACAAACTTGCTTCTTGTTACAATCACATAGCTAGATTTAACAAAAATTCCTTTAGAAATGCACACCTGCACTAACTTGAAGCAACTAGGGGGGTAGAGTTTTCCAGCCAACTCCATTTCAACCAACTCAAAACGGCTCACCAGATACTGTATCACCCAGAGAAAACACCAGCTCTGAAAACATCATTCACCCCTATATTAACCTGCAATCTTTACGCTCCTCCAATAAGATCTTAGCTCAAACTACCAAAGCCAATAATTCTGCTGGGGATTCTCTATTCTCAAACTTTGTAGGTAAAATGTGGAACTCCTACCGACCATGCTCACCTCAGAACCCTCACTCCTACAATTAAAAAAAAAGCGTAAACCCCATCTCAATACTCTCTGGCAATGTCCCTGTTCCAAACCTGATTAACCACTATCATTTACCCTTCTCTTACCTCACTATCCTTAACCACTTTTTAACAAGGCGCCTTTGTAACTGACCTATGTTTTTTTTTATATGCTGCTGTTGTTTTTTTTTTCCCAAGATGTGATGTATCTTTATATTGCATTTAGAACTCAACTATCTTCCTTTTTTGCATTAACAATGTTCATATGTCTGTTATGTACCTCCGCTGAAAATGGACATGTATCCAGTCGGACTCTCCCGGTTAACAAATGTAAAATAAAAAAATAAAAAAATAAATAAATTTGCCCCCTCAGCAGTGGGTCCTACTTTTCTAAATGGCATTTGTCATATGTCCTAAGGGCTGCCATAAAGATGCAGTTTTAGTAATGGCTAAACTATAATTTCTCTGTCTAGATCTCTATTTCCACTTTATTAATGTACTAAAACAACATGCCAAAGTCATACACAACATTTGATGCAATCATCATCCCCAAAGCACAGCAATGAAAATATGCCTGTTGTTATCACAAACAAATCAAGGATATGAGTGCAAAACCAAGTTTCTTGACACAATGCCCATATCTGTATATACACATGTAATTCCCCAATTCAGCAAGTTAAAGTTGTGTTTCAGTAATCTGAGCAGCATCTTCAACACATTCCTTGATAGCAGTCTTGTATACTTTCCAACACTTTCCTGTATTCATGCTTTCATTTTTCATTAAGGACTGGCACTCAGAATTCCACCATTAAAGCTGAATATTTCTTCACACAGCAATATATATGTCAAAATGCATTACTTCACACAAGCATCACTTCATAGTATATACTTATATCTTGTGTAGCATGATTACAAAATGTCACCAAAATATATTTTCCAAAATATCTTTCACATTACTATTATAACTACTTCAATGTACATTTCCACTTCTGCTGTCATGAATTTCCATTCTTAAATGACTGTCATATAATCACTACTGACTTGAATCACCAACATCAAATAAATAAAAATACAATTTGCCAGGTAAAAACTGAAATCTAATGTCGATATGAACTGATTCCTAATGATGTCTATCTTTTATGCTCCTTATTTCCTAAATGATCAGTCACCTATCTCAAGTGATTGCAACTTAATATGGTGGTCAGAGACTTATTTGTGTGCATTCAAAGTAATTTACATGTGTTGCATGCAAATTAGTCTGTTTTCAACTTATCTCTATAAATCACAATAACACATGATCATGTAAGGCTACAAGTCAGTATAACCAGGCATAACCAAGCCTTGGGTACTCTTGAATGTGCTGCAGGACGTGGCGGAGTCCACAGAAGTCCTCAGCAGTCTGTGGGGAATGCACAAACAACCCTAGCAATTTTCTTGTGTCTCCATGTTTAGAAAAGGGAAAATACAGTGAGTAATAGTTTAGTCCTCATAACCATGATGCATAATCCATGCCAGTCCATCATCACCTCAAATCACTCACTACATAATATAACTTAATTTCGACACAGACAAGAATGTTCATTTATACAGAAAACAGAAAAAAAAAAGAAAAACGGGATTGCTACTGATGCAATACTGCTAAAGGTATGCTTAAAAATGATTAATGCATGGCATTCAGGATTACTGTTCAAATAAACAGTGATGCACAGAAGTATAAATAGATGTAAGCAATTTTAAAAGTAATGATTACATAAGCAAATTGTATTCACCATGGAAATGAAATGTGAATACACTCCTTTAAAAATGGCTGTGTGATAATGCATTTTTGTAAAACCAAACTTACCAACAATCACAGTGTCATGCCTAATGTCCCTACCTATTAAATAGATTTGGTTATGGTGATGTCACAGTCCAGAGTGCGTGAGCCACAGCTCTGTACTTACATTCTTCATTCTGGTATTATCACTTGAAGATATAGCAGCACATGTGAAGGCAGAAGGTTGCGCTCTGGGCTGATCTAACAAAGAGAAGAAAATTGTGCTCTACCTTCTAAGGGATTTGTACCTGGAGTACATCAAGTCTTGTCTACGTGAACTGGACTGGAAAAAAATTGACATCTGTCAGGAGTTTGGAGACCACTTGTCATCTCTGTCAGTGATCACTCTCTCTGGCTCCCAGTGCAGCCACGGATATGATGATCTTGAGAAGCGTAGGCCTGATAGCTGGCTGATTGGGTAGACCAGGTGATGGCAAGAAGGCCAGATTTCTATATTCAGTATTTTTAAAATCTTATCACATATTATAGATATATTGCATAATGCAAGTAAATGCAAGGACTATGCATTTGCATGCAATGGAAAGGTAAGTGTAAGCATAAACATACCCCTGAAGACAAATGCATCTGTTTTAAAATATGGCATGTTATATACTGACCTGCTTTTGTATATGAATACAAATATACATATAATAAAAAGGAAATCTAGGAGATCTTGATGAGTGGATGGGAAATAGAAAGTTCGCCCCTGGGTCAGTCCAGTGGCCCTACTTGACAGACGCACCGGGGACTAATGACAGCATGATGCCAGGGCACTTCTATGGGCTAGGCTTGTAAAAGCTCCAGAACTGTTGACGTAGTACACACCTATGAAATATATATAAGTATACATCCATAAATCCCAATAAAAGACAAGATGTAAAACTGCATGACTATACCAAGAAATATGTATATGTGTGTGTGTGTGTGTGCGTGTGTGTGTGTGTGTGTGTGTGTGTGTGTGTGTGTGTGTGTGTGTGTGTGTGTGTGTGTGTGTATATATATATATATATATATATATATATATATATATTTTTTTTTTTACATCTTTACAGCGCCAAATAATTTCATATATTGTAAGTATTATCTAAGTAATTAGCTGTACTACAGTCAGATAATTTATGTGTAGGCCACAAACAATTTATTAGTATGATAATTGCATAACACATTGATTTCTCCCAAAATATTAACTGCACATACAAGAATGCTGAAAACCAGCCATCACACTCTAGTCAGCGTGGGTTTGGGTTGGTGGAGTTAAAGTAGCGTCTGAATGACCAGCACAGGGGAAAATGAGAAATGCACCATTTCATTAAATCAGTATACATTTCTACTTAACCTCCCTTACTTGCTTACATTTATTAAGCTATAAATTACGAAAGCACACATTGTAATAAATTATTTCTAGTGCATGCATCATGTAAATGTAAATATATTTGGTTGGATGCAAGTTAAATTAGGAGGATGTCATAACTTCCTTTCATTTAATACATATATTATGTGTGTATGTAGAGTGGCAGTCTCTGTGAGAGGGGAATTTAAAAGGTTGTTGCTTTTGATATTACTTAAAACTGCAAATTGGGTATGTAAGGCATATCATAAAGCAGTGAAAATACAAAGGAATTGTAAAACAGGTTGCATAAAGTACCCATCCTCCAAAAAGACAGGCACTGCAGAGACATACAAATGTAACAAATGTAAAGTCATGCATTCCTCACACTAAAAAAGAAATACTGATTAGCATAGATGGATTAGTACCAAAGAAAGCATGAAAATCTGTGTTTTGCTGATTTCCTGCTTAATAAATGGAAGTATGCAGCACACATCAATATAAATATATACATAGAAGTAAAAGCAAGTGCAGCAATGACTTCAGTGCCTTTTTGAATAGTAAATGTGATCATGCCTGAGATGCTGTAAAACACAAATCTCAGATAGCTGGACAGCAAACCTTTGTGTTTTCTATATGGAGCTGAAGAGGAGATAAGATCAGATCATAAACTAATCTCACTGGAAATCCACATCCCGCCCCCACCCCAAACAAAAAAGACCACAGTGAAGAACTTCTCTAAAGCAAACTTCACACTACTCAAGACTGGTGTGGTATCCTTCAAGTCCCCCGAGCCAGTGGAAACCACAACCCAAGCTGCGGAAGCCCTTACAAATGCCTTCTACGAACACCTCCAGGACTGCATGGATCAGGCAATCCCTAATAAAACCAAGACTCTTTCCACCAAGGGCAAACGTCCAGTCTGGTGGACCCCAGCCATAAACAAACTTTACAATAAGAGGAGAAAGCTGTTACATAATAGAGCAAAATCCATAAAAGAGAAGACACCCTTGATTATTATTAGTAAAAAATACGAGCACTCATAAAATCATCCAAGGCCAACTTTGAGAGAAAAATTGCCATAGATTCAAAAGACAATCATAAGGCCTTCTTCAGCTATGTTAGAAACCTGGGTGGAATCTCCCAGATATGCTCAGAATTAGTCCAAAATGATACAAAAATCACTGAACCCACAGACATTGCCAACATACTGGCAGACAGGTTCAGTGCAAACTTCACCCCCCTCTCCCCGCCAAAAGGAGAGATAACTATCCCAGCGGAGTGTAGCCTCCCAGACATCTCAAATGCGCAGGTAAAAGCTGCTCCCTCTAAAGCTAAAAACACAGCATCAATGGGACCGGATGGTGTCCCCGGCTGTGTGCTACACAAACTCAATGAGGAACTAAACCTGCACATAAGGCAGCTGTTTAATCTTAGCCTTACCACAGGATACGTGCCCAAGGAGTGGCGTACGGCAACTGTGGTCCCACTCCACAAAGGCGGTGCCTCTACGGACCCTGGTAATTACCGCCCCATAAGCTTAACAAGCCTGGTCTGCAAAGCTATGGAGAGGATCATAATGGAACTCATAAACAAAGACATAGGGGACTTGCAGACATTGGACCCGATCCAGTTTGGCTTTGTCAAGGGCAGATCATGCCTTTTGAACTTGGTCGACTTCTTCGAAACAGTCACCAAAGCCATTGATGAGGGAAAGGCAGTCCATACAGCCTACCTTGACCTTGCAAAAGCTTTCGACACAATACCCCACTCAGGTATTATAGAGAAACTTACCAGCTTAAATGTAAACCCATATGTCACAAGATGGGTTGCAAACTGGCTAAAGGACAGAACCCACAGGGTTAGAGTTGCTGGCACCATGTCAGACTCCAAGCCGGTCACAAGTGGTGTCCCACAGGGCTCAGTCCTTGGCCCCCTGTTGTTCGGCATCTACTTCTCAGAAGTACAGGAAAACATAGGAGGACTATGGCTGACAAAGTTTGCAGATGACTGCAAACTGGGCGCCATAGTGGAAAGTACATCGGATACAGATATCCTTCAGAGGGGTCTCACGGAAACTGATAGCTGGTGCCAGAGCCATGGCCTGAAGTTAAATGCCAAAAAATGTATAGTCATACCCTTCGGGAAAAACACGGTAACCCCAAGCTACCATATAGGTGGCAATCCACTAAGCACAGAAGAGGTTATCAGGGACCTGGGGACCCAGGTTGACAGTGGCCTTTCTTTTGACACTCACATTGCTAAAGTGGTTAGAAAGACCTTCTACATTGCCCACCTGATCATGAAGGGATTCACATCCAGATCAAGTGAGGTCATTGTTCTCCTGTACTCTTCACTTATCAGACCAATGATCGAGTACAATGCTCCATTCGGGATGTATCTCACCCGACACCTGCAGCAATTGGAGAGACCCCAAAAGTTCCTCACCAAAAGGATAAAGGGATTCCAAAATCTGTCATATGCTGCCAGACTGAAGAAACTCCAGCTCTATTCAGTCGCATACCGTCTGCTCAGAGGTGACCTGTGCCTGACATACAAGGCCATGTCCAACCCGGAATTAATGGACATGCTCCACCTCAAAAAATCCAAATCTACCAGATCCACTAGAGCAAGCGACTTAAACCTTAGCACGGATATAAATAAGACATGCTGGAGGGATAGATTTGTCACTCAGAGATTCCCTATGCTGTGGAATAAAATCCCGGTCCATGTGAGGCAGAGCACCTCACTGGCTCTGTTCAAGAGAAATCTTGACCGGTGGATGGGAGATCGTAGGTTTACCCCGGGAATCATCTCTGTGTCACTGCTGGACAGAGGCACAACAAACTAATGGGCACAATATTTTTTAACATAAGGGGTGGCGTAAGCCACAAAACTTTGGGCTAGGCTTATAAATGCCTTAGAGCAGATAGCCTAGTATAAACCTATGAACCTATGAACCTATAAATTACAATCGAAATAAAGAGAACAGGAGACGTGTACATCTAAGTGAAGATGCTCTTGAGTATGCAAAAATAAATAATTGCATAACCATCTGAAATGTTAGGACCCACTAGAGTGAATCGCGAATATGGAGACTGAATGGCCAAGATGGCCATTTCTCTGGATTTTCCTTTTTACTAAGGTGTGGCAATCTCAAAGTTAGTATATATATATATATATATATATATATATATATATATATATATATATATATATATATATATATATATATAAGTTTGGGGGCATGAAAGTACAAATGGGGCTTGCCCAACTGCAAAAGAGAAGTTTAAAGGAGAAGGGCAATTTTCAAGATTTGTTCTCCAGGATTTTTGGTCTTATTTTTTTTACATATCAGCACTTGGTATTTTGAGCGCCAACATTTCAATAGGGAGCCAATAAATATTTATATTTATAAAATAAATTTTAAGAAATAAATGATTTTTTTTTTGTTTCTATTTCTTATTTATTTTGCAACTATGAATGCAGAAGTAATTCGTACAGAAAGAACGTAGAAGTAGAGTGCTTTTTCTACAGCACTTCATGGCAACCTATAATAGGCATAATGTCAAGTGTATTACCATTTCTTAAGTTACACCAGAACATGTCATTAGTATCTGTAGATGGCAAATGTGAAAATCATCAACACTTCAGAGAAATGCAATGGGTGCACCCATGTGAAGCATTTCCCAAAATTTCCCTTTATTTGTATAAAGCTTTAATAAAAATAAAAAGTAAATGCTAATAAAGATTGCTCTGATGTATTGCATTATGAGTGAATCTGTTGTGTCCATTTCTCATTTGTCTCTCTACCCTCCTCCCTTTAAAGTTAATAATAAAATCTTCATTGCCCACCAATTGCCTTAATTGCTTTAATTGAGCTTGATCAGAGCCATGTTCATCCACAATATCAGAGAATGTATGAAATTGCAATAATACTTTACATATACTTAAGGATAAATATATAAGTAAGCATATTTAACCTGCACTTAGTGCAGTTGCACATAGGCATGGAGGTGGTTATTGCAGATAACCACTACAACAGTGCAAATCTATGGACTATGAATACTGCCCATATTAACTTCTAAGGAAGATAAAGGGGTTTTATATGTTTTACATAGAGATATCTTTAGGTAGACAACCTGTTGTTTTTTTTTTAAAGGATAGAAAGGGGGCGCAAGAAAATGAAAAAAGAGAAAACATAACAAAAGGAAACACAATAATTTGCTCCTTCCTTTTATAAAGATCTCACTTCTGATTTGTTTATATCCTTTTCAATATTCAACACTTTAGTAACAGTTCATTAAGGTTTTGAATTCCATTTTATAGCAATTGCTTTTTTTTGGCAGCTGATAACATTAAAGTTAGCAAGGCCTTATTATGTGTAGACAATTCAGATTATGTTTCCCGGCTTAAATGAATAAGTTCCTCTTACAGTCATCTGCCTCCCCAACATTTGCTTCTCTTAATCTTACAGTCATTATTTAATTAATGCATTTTAAATTCTGGACGTACTTTTTTTTAGTTCACTATAATCCCACTTTTTAGTATGATATATTTTAAACAGTTCCAGGGTTATATCTTAAGACTAGTTATTCATGCTTTTTTCTGCATTACCAACATAGAAGGTCAGTTATTTTTATTTATCTATTTATTTGACATTTGTTAACTGGGTTAGTCTAACTGGGCAGATGTCCTTTTTTCAGCAGAGACCCAAGGAGAAAATCTCCAAATAGAAAGTTAAATATAGTACATATTAAATAAATTAGCATAAAAGCAATACAGTTTTGTCATATACATAGAAAAGAAATTATACAAAGTTTGTAAAAGTATATTTAAGCAGATATATGTCACTAACAAATTAACACATGAGAATTACAATTTAGAGCTGTACATAGTTATAAAGAGAATGATACAAATTGAGAAAAATTAAACAAAAATTGCTAAACAGAGATATGTCACACATTATCAGATTACACATCTGTGCAATAGAAGTGAAAGTCAGTAAAAAAGATAGAGAAGATAGTGAAGTGGAAACAAGTTAGAAGATGTAAAGTTGTTCACAGTTACAAGAAGCCCTATTAGTGATGTAGAAAGAGTCAGAGAAATTGGATAGTAGAGACAGAGAGGAGATACAGTAATGAGAAAAAGCCGATAAGGGTTCAGTACTGAAGTCAGACTGGTATATGTTATAGAGCCCAGACTTATGAAGAGTAAACATTCTGGGGAAGGGAGAATGGGGGCTAAGGAGGTAGAACAATTAAGTTGGGTCAGTACAGGAGCAGGTCCAGGAGTTTAGCAGATTCTCCTTTAATGCTCGTTTGAAACAGTTTGAGTTATGAAGTAAACAAATATAGAGAGGTAACTGAATGATTATAAAATGTTTGCCAAAGGATTTCTTGGCTTTGTGGGCTTGAAGGGGATGTTGGTCAGAGCTGCGTAGTTCATGGTTTGGTATATAGGGAGTGATAAGACTTTCAAGAGTAGGACAGGCTAGGGGTTGGTGAAAGATAGAGTGAGTTAGGTGTAGTTGGGGTAGGATGAGTTGGTGATAAAATTCTAGTCAGTGGAGTTTTTTTAGGGAAAGGCAGTGGTGTGACCAAGATGGGACACTGTTGGCAAATCTAGTTAATTTATTGTAAGTGAGTTCAAGTTTAGACAAAATATTTTTTGAAGGTTTGTTAGGATAAGGGCAGCATATAGTAGAGTAAGGAGTAGGCATGCTTGATCTAGTGACAGTTTAGATACTCGTGTCAGAAATTTTTTGCTTCTATAAAAAAGTCCACATTTTTAGTGGGTCCTTTTGATGCAGTTATTAATGTCAATGTCAAATTTTAGTTCATCATCAATGAACTAAAGTGTGGTGAAGTGTGGTGTTCAACCCTAACAATAATGTTATTTAGTGAGGAAAGTGAGAAATGACTGCCACGGTGGCGCAGCGGTGGCATTGTTGCCTCACAACAAGAGGTTGTCCCATTCGATTCTTGGCTTGGGTTGGGAGTTCCTTCTGTGTGGAGTCTGCATGGCCTCCCTGCGGTCGAGTGGGCGTTCGAAAGACATGAGTTTAATGGGCATGCCTTCGTTGAAGGTTGGGCGTCGGGCTGGCAACTCGACACCATAAAAACCAACTGCCAATCATTAGCGGACCGGAGTTCCGCTGTGGCGACCCCTAAGCCAAAAGACAAACAGCAACAGAAACAGTGAAGAAAGTGAGAAGGTGGTTTTGTGGTGATGCAAAGACTTGGGGAGGAAGTGGAGGAGTTTTGTTTTGTAAGGGTTAAGTATAAGTTGGTTGGTTGAGGCCCATTTTTCAAAGAATACAGAGATTCTTGGGTGAGGGTGTGTAGGTGAGGTTGATTGTCAGAAATAATTGTAGAGTCATTGGCATAGTGTATTAAAAAGGAGTGAGGACAGGATTGGTAGAGATTATTAGTAAAGATGTTGAATAACAGAGGCCCTAGAATGGAGCCTTGGAGGACCCTAGTTTGAATGGAGAGGAATGGGAAGTTGCAGAGAGCCATTTAACAGATTGTAGTCTACTTGATAGGTAACTAGAGAGCCAACTGAAAGCAGAGGTGGAAAGATTAAGGGAACGAAGTTTGGAGAGAAGAAGGTTATGAGAGACAGTGTCAAAGGCTTTAGAAAGATCAAGGAACATGCATGAGACTAATTTCTTATTCTCAAGTGATGTAGAGATAGAATGGGTAAAAGATATAAGTGCAGTATCTGTGCTTTGATGAGGGTGAAAACCGTGCTGTTTAGGGGTGAGGAGATTTTCTTTGATATGATAAGTAATGAGCTGTTTATGAATATACTTTTCAAGAATTTTTGAGAGGGAAGCAAGAATAGCAATAGGCTGGAAATTACAGGAGTCAGTAGAGTTACCTCCTTTATGTAGGAGAATAAAATAAAATTACTGCCAGATATCAGGGACAAGATTTCCTGAACTGACCTATTGATAAGTATGGAGATGGAATAGGCAATGGAAAAAGCTGCTAATTTGAGGAAGAGAGGTGGCAAGTTGTCAGCAGATGGGGAGCATTGTTTAAGTTTACTGAGGAGTGATTTGCTATAAGAAGTGGGGATACGCTGAAGAGAAAAGTAAGGTATGTTACGTATTAACATGGTATGTTAAACCTGTGCAGAAAATGACAAAGTGTGGAATGTGTTCACAGTGCAGGTTTATTTTGGAATATAACCAGGTGCGCTTGGGTTCCAAGTGTATTATAATTTCTGGTCGCTTTTCTTGCCAAACAACAGGAGTGGTTTATGGTACAAAATGCAACTCTTGTCCTGCATATTATATGGGAAGACTGAGTGAAAATTTAAACAACGGGTGTATGAACACATTTATGATATGCATACACATAGAGACGAGTGCTTTAGTTAAACACTTAAAGGAATTCCCAAGCCATAGTTTTAAATTTGCCATACCGGAACAGTTGCAAAAAAAACCCAGGGGAGGGGGGACCAAGGGGTATTTTTTTAGAACATGGAGAGTTGTGGTGGATTTTACACTTGAATGCAAATGCTTATCCAGGGTTAAATGATGTAGTGTCTATTTCTTGTGAGTTAAAATTATAAACTTTTGATAGATAGTTATATATAAATATTTATATAAATGTTTTTAAAATATGTATTGTTAAAAGTATTTCATTTTAATATGTTGTTGTTTTATAATGCTATGTCTTTAAGACTCAACTGGTTGGGTTGGACTATAAAAGAGTTTGTCACATGATTTTTAAATGTCTGAAGAAGGCTGGTATTTTCTAGCCAAAAGTGCTTAATTTAATAAAGTTTTAAAAGGTGTGTTTTAAAATAGTGTGCTTCTTGTGAATTCTGCCTTCTGGATTATTATTTTCGGTATTTACTTTTGCACTAAAGGGCCACGTTGCAATGCATCACAAATTGGCATGTAAATACTACCATGAAATACTTTACTGCTTCAGCTGTCTATAAAAATGTAAATTGAAGCAATATGTGTTTTCATTTGCAATGTACAATGACATTATCTTGTAAGACATGGCCCACTGAGTGAGCTAATGTCTGAGTAACTTTAAAATCCAGTGAATGAAGTGAAATTAAAACAAAAACTACACAGGCCTGCTTCTGCCTATCTGCTTAATCCCTCCATTGAGAGGCTTTCTGTTTAATTAGTGTAAAAAATAAAAAAGAAAGAGCAACTTAGTATGATAGCTGTTTGAAATGTCAGTCTCAGGTATGTTTGACACATAATGTAGGAAACATGTATGTAGAGGAATACATGTTTGGTGAGAGTTGTAGATTACCTTGTTTTGGCTTATTAAGGAAATGGAAACACTGGTTGTTTATATTTTCCATGAGGCACTGATTTTTTAATATAGGTCTCAGTCTTCTTATCATGAACATACCAATAATTTACTTATGGATGGCATGTGATCTTGCAAAGTGAATTCATGTAATTTATTCTGCCATTATGCTCTGTGGAACCGAAAACTTTAACAGACCCTAAAGCATGTGCAAGCTACTTTCTTAACTTCTTTTGTTCTCCATGAAAAAATTGTCAAATTTACTGATAAGTAATATTTGGGGTAAACAGTTAATAGTGTCATTAAAGACTCATGCAAAGCTAAAAATTATATTACCTTGCTGATCATAGTATAACAACTTAATAGTTGATAACTATTAACAACACAATAACTATTACCATGCCAAACCAAAATGAGTAGCATTATTATTTTAATGTCATACTTCTTAATATAAAATACTAATAAAATACATTTTTGTCATTGTAGCTTATACTAAAAGCCCTTATCAATACAAACCACCAAACCAAAATGTTCCTGAAACAAATCACCTTAACAGATTATATATGCATTCAGAATACTTTTTTAAACAAAGAGCTTCTGCTGAACTTAGAAATGGGAACATTTCTCTTATTTATTATATTTATTGGCATATGCAATTGATGTAAAGAATTTGCATCACTATCAAATATATGGTGCAAATACGATATCAGTCTACTTAGAACAGGTTGTTGCATATCATGATAAACACCAGTATGATAAATAATGATTGACGATATTGATTTCTTTTAAAATTATAGTTATTCACAGTCATTGCAAGACATTTTATGCTGCTTTCATTTTATTGGGTCACTATTTTCTGTTGGGCATCTTTAGTTTAATACAGAATAGGACTCAGAATAATTGCTACTTGAAGGATGAGATGGGTCTGTAAAGCTATAGAATCCTGAAAAATAAAAAGAGAAAGAAATAGGGTTACATGTTTTGCTTACATGAATGTAAAGGCAATGGCAATATACTGCAAAAATAAATTAAAAAAAAAATTAAGTCCGATGTTCACAATGATATAAGTAAAGATATAAAACACAGCAAAAGCAAACAGATCTAAAAAGAAAGGCATCCAGATACTTGAAGGGTTGCGTGTTATTTAGATATAGCATGGGAAGAGTCCAATAACAGTTATGATTCCAATGAATGTCTTTATGATCTGTATTCACATGATGAGCAATGCCAGTTTTGTATATAGCTGACTTCTGGTCATACTTTGGTGATTATGTTGTTGACTATTTTTGTTAACACCATCTGAACTGCATGTTTAACTGTTATGAATGCTGCTCTCCTTTTCTAATAAAGAGTTCAGTTAAAAGGCATGCAGATCAGTCAACATCATGTGCTCTTTAATTTACTGCATACTTGGGAGTTACAGAATGCACAATAGCTTCCTTCTTATATGTTTATAGGTTTTACCGAAGTATTTTCTAGATGAAACATTCCATAGTTTGTCCTAATACAATGAAGAATTTAAAATTATGTACCTTTGTACTCTTATAACACAGAGCCAGGGCATGCATAACATAGTTGGTAAATGTTTCTCTATTTACAATTAAAATTAAAAACAAGACATTTCAATAAAAATAATAATAGTAATCATAATTACATAAGTGCAAAACTATTTGCAAATATTTTATGGAATGAGTCTCTCTTTACCTCTCTCTTTCTATTTCTCTCAATGTAATATATATATATATATATATATATATATATATATATATATATATATATATATATATATATATATATATATATATATATATATATATATATATATATATATATATATATATATATATATATAGTTATTTGTTTAACAATTGTAATTAAGGTTAATACAGTGACTCTGTGGCAAGTCATTCAACTTTTACCTCCAGAGTTATGGACAAAGGAAAATTAGGTGAAATGCCTTAAATTAATGTTTGTTTCAATTATGATACTATTATCTTAGTAATTCTCAAAATAATTTTCAGTTTTGGGAAGAATGGAGCAAAAATCTGAAAATACATTAGAGGCTTCCTTCCAAGATTTGAACAGTTGAGAGGTATGTTTTGGTAGAAAGACCATTGTTTTATGTCTGTAGCATCCAATGGGATATGTGTTTTCAGCAGTTTATATATTCCAGGAATGCCCTGGTAGTCACACTTCATCAGAGAAGTGGCTTTTCTTTGTCTGCCACATTGCCCTGCAATCTTAACATAAGACAATGCTCAGTTTCTTAGGTTTTTGGTTTAATTTTTGATATGATTGACATTTTCTATATGAATAGGAATGGAAGTTTGGTTCTTTTCTTGATAAGGTGTGGCTTCCAAATGTTGTTTTTAATTGTTTTTGTGATGTGCCTTAGCTTTTATTCTAACTAGTCAAATGGTCCCTTCTAAAGGTTTCTCCCACACTTATTTTGTATTGGGCAGTCTTCTGATTCAAACAGAGAGGGGCAGTCTATTCTAGTCATTAAAAGAGTTGGGTACTGGTCATTTTCTTCCTTTTTGTGCTTCAGAATATTGACTGCAAAATGTTAAATATTAAGAAGGTTGAAAATGCTAGTAGTTTCTTTCTGAAACTACAGTATAGCTGGGTGTGGGGGTTTTCCTTTTCCACACTGTTGTGCAGTTTCATACTTAGTATTTATAATTAGCAAGGGATGTGGGGATGCAGCCTCCCCCCCCCCCCACATTAGGTGTAATGCCCCATCTGGTTTCTTTAATAACTTCTTTTACTTTACATGTTTTATGAGGCTCTTGATATTGGGTTACTCCTTTGTTTTTTTTTTAATCTTCCTTTAGAATGATGGTGCTTACTAATGTAAACTTGGGACTGGATCCTTCCCTTTTCGAGATAGTCTGGAAGGATTTTCAAACATGTTAAAGATATTCTCTAGCTGATATTCAGCAGCAGCTAAACCATCTTATATTGTTGATTATGAATCCAGGAGTTAATGGCCTCTGCATTATTTTGAAGGGAAAACTTTTGGCTTATATTCTGAGCATTTCAAATGCCAAGGAGATCTTTCAGGAATCAATATTGTATGGTCTGCCACTATCTCATAGATGTTTTGGGACAGGGTCCCAGTTTAATGTCTAATCATCTCAGAAGTTTAAGAATCACCGAATGATCAATGCTGCATTCCTGCTAGGTTTTAAAGTCCTGGCAGATTGGGAATTTATGGACACAGATCCAGTTTGCTTTGTTTCAGATGGTACACACCTCTCTCCAGTTAGCTTGGACCTTTCTAAAGTGAACTTATTTTTCCATATCCAACAGGTTCTTGGGTTGTTTAGTTTATTCTTCAACAGTTTCCATTCATATATAGGGATCCTCTGAATTTCTAGAGTTCTAACTTATATGTGTTGTTTTATATTACTGTAGAAGCCATATTACTGTAACACTTGCTGTCCTCAAGGGGTCACTGGTATATATCCAATGGACATCCATCACATGACATGTAAGTTATCACATGGTAAAAATCTAGCTTAGTTGTGTTTTTTTTTTGCAACTTTTACTGAATAGTTTGACTGTGTTACTTTTTCACCCCTTGGTTTGGTTGTTAGTTTTAGTTGGGATATTACCCGGGATTCAAACTTCCATGCAGGAATAGCTTATTCCTGCACGGAAGCGACCGTTCCTATGCAGCACGGTAGTGTGGCATGCATATTCATGAAGGCATCATGCCATGCTGCAAAATGGACATGGTTCTGTGTATGAGTGCAGGGGGCATGTCTGAGAGCAGTGCTCTCACAATACACATGCCCCCTGCACACTAAAATTGCCATACGGCAATTTAAATTGAGTGAGAAGGCTCATAACACCCCCAACCTGTCAGGGTAAGAAATCTGGACAAAGTCATAAGGAACAATCATCCCTACAAGGCCACAGAGTTGATAAAATAACACATAGCGCACACCTCTCAACTTGTCAGAGTAAAGAATCCGGACAAAGCCATAAGGGACAATCATCCCTACAAAGTCAGAAAGTTGATAGAATAACAGGTTCAGCATTATCATGCATATTCTGAAGGGTAAAAATTAAAAAAACACAACAAATATATATTTTTTGACATATGCAATAATGTTTAAGAATAGCTGCGTGGGTGTGCCCGTTGCTTAGCTATGCTTAACCCAGCTGAAATGGCAGGATAAGTTAAAAAGCAATAGACATCCAGCATAAGCATAAGTGCAGTAGTGTAGTGGTTAGAGCATATGCCTCACATATAATCACTCACAGTTCAAGCCTCGCCAACGCCATTTCCATTTTGTATGTGTAAACATTACAATTTTCATTTATTTGTATATTTATGTAGGAAGTAACTTATTTTTCTAAACCAGAGTACTGTATTAAGCCCAGATGTGAAGTACCAGTGTAATAAAGTAGTGAAACCTCCATATAAATGCAAGTGCCCCATACAGTATAGTCACACAAGAATAAATGAATTACAGCATATTGAGGAATGTCAGGGAAGGTAAATAAATCTATATAATGTAATGAATGATGAATCAACCCATACAGGTGGTAGTCCAATATAATAAAACATAAGCAATGCTAAGCATTGCACATCTATGCTGATGGGGTGTAAGCATTGTGTACATATGAATACTAAGCAATGAACAGCCCAGCTAAGTGTATTTGCCCATTGGTAAGCAATGCTGAGCCTGCCCCTTTAAGTACTGCCAACCTTAGCTAAGCAGGTTTGCCCATAGCTTAGCTTAGCTCAGCATTTTCAAAACCATCCAATCATGGCAAAAGGCAGGAAATCTGCCATATTTAAACCCTGCAGGCAGAAATACAGCTCCTAACTGGTTGTAGCTCTCCACTGTAGGCACTATGACAGGTGTTGGAGAGGGCATGCACTTTCGGGTGCAGGATTTCAAGGTCATGGTAGGACTCCTGGTAAAAAAATGATGTGACACTGCTGCAGGACCAGTACCAGGGCTCCCAATACAAAGCAGAGGCCTGGGATAGTCTCGCCCATGATCTTACCAGTGCCTCTGGTATCCCTCGGACTGGTGAGCAGGTCAGGCACCACTATGCTGACTTGAAACAGTGGAAGAGTTACCTCTTGGAACAGTTGGTCCAAAAACCAAGACAGAGGGAAGATATCCCAGCAGTTTGTAAGTATTCATAGCAAAACCTGTTTACCAAAGTCCAGCCTGCGTATGTGATAGATAGGTATGCATAAACGTTTCTCTATTTTGATTACAGCTCCAGGTGAGCTGACTGTGAACCAGGAAGCCCATGCCAGCAGGTTGCAAAGGCTGCGTCATGAGGCTGGTGAGTAACAATCCTACTTGTAGTAGTCATACCAAATAAATATAAAGGAGTAAAATGTCACCTGGCAGTATAAAAAATGTGTCTGGTTTGTACTGAATAATCCAGACAAAATGACAGTAATAGTCCCATATAGGTCATATTTAAATAAAAGTGTAACTGCCTGGCAATAAAGTTCTGAATACTGGACTGATTGTATTTACTCTGGTATTGTATGGCCTGACATATTGCATTCACCAAGATCTGAGATCCATAGGTTCATTACTTCATAGGTGTGCAGTAGGTAAATGGGCCTGAAGGCTCTGCAAGGCTAGCCCAAGGAAACACCTTAGCATCAAGCCACATGACAACAGTCCTTAGTATGGCTCAGGAGTATAGTCACTGGATTGGTCCCCAGGGGTGAGTATTGTATTCCCCATCCACTCATCCAGGTTTCTATTCTGGGTGGCCAGTGATGTGAACTGCTTCCCTTGTATGTGATCTATATTCTATAACATGGACAGTGCCTGGGTTGTGCAAATGACCCACATGCATGTTCTTTGACATGTGGAAGTGTGCTTGAGGTCTCTGGGGCATGTTGTGTGGAGAGATTGGTATCTTCTGATGTAGCATTCCTGACCTCATTTGGTGAGACCTGTCTATGTAACTGAGGTAGTGATTGCACCTACATTGATAGTATGATACGGGTATTCAGTGGAGTTAGTGGTGTCTGTCCATACAGGGCATGTGTATAAGGCATGGTATTCCCTTTGTGGGGTACATTTGCAGACTCTACAGTTGTTGCAGGCATCCAGTGGGGAACATGGAAAAAGGGCCACTGTATGCATTGATTGGGCTACTGAGGGGATGGAACAGGGTGCCATGTTCTTTTACTTGCTGGATAACATGCACTTAGTCAAAAAATGTAACACATTAAAGTACTTTCTGATGTCAGTGGCACTGTTGTGGTCAACAGGCATGTAGCCCACTGCAGTCACACCGTGGGTACTATTTCTGAGGCAATATGCAAGGGAACTACCAGTCTAGTGGTTGTTGCCTAGCCAAGTGTGTTTGTGTATGATACGTGGGTGTAGAGTGGTCTCTGAGTACTAGAAGGGTTGCTATAGTGTTCACTAGTCCATACTGTCACATTTAGGGCTGTGGATTGTCTACACCAACCTCTCCGGTGTTTGACATCTGTTGGCCTTATAATGTTGACATTGTGACATATACTATGTCCTTAACATAATAATTTAGCAAAATCTACCCCAATGGATCCTGTTATTACACAATCACACCAACACACACACACTTGCCAGTACTGAGTTTCACACCCCTACCTAGCTATGTATTGCTACTACATTGTATCGCATTTATCACATGCACCACAGACCTTATGAGATGGATGTTGTCCCAAGGTACTTCTAAGGTGAGGAACATCACCAGCCCTTGTATATACTGGCATTGGGTGATATAGTGGGTGAGAGATTCCAAAAAATATTTTACCTTACACATACACATTTACGTTTGCCAGGGGTGAGGTTAAAACCTCTATCTATCTTTTCGGACCATTATGTTACACATTTACCACATGCACCACTGACCTTATAAGGTTTAGGATTGGCAACAGGTACTTCTAAGGTGGATGATATATGCAGGACTGCTAAAGGCAAGCACTGAATTGTGTACTGGGTGTTAATTGGGCCAAAATCTTTGAGGTATGGACATATATGTGTATACACACAAACACTTGCCAGGGATGAGATTCAAACCCATTTATTTATTTATTTATTTATTTTACATTTGTTAACCGGGGGTGTCTGACTGAGCTGAAAAGGCCCTTTTTCAGCAGTGGCCCGGGGAGAAAAGCTCCACAAAGAAAAATTACTGACACATTTATGCATTTAGACATGATCAGTATACACACACATTACAGGAGACGTGTTTACAGTGGTATGTGGCACATAAACAGTTACAGTAGAAAGAACAAACAAAAAAATATTAATTTAAAAAATAAAGGTAATTAATAGATTTGTGGTGTACAGCTGAAATTTGGAACATAGGTAAAATACATACACAGTACACAGGTACAGTACATACATTGTAGATTAGCCAGTGTTTGTGAGTAAGATTGAAAACTATTATCAAGTGCTCTAGATTTTGTATGTATGTGTTATCCACTTTCACTAGCCTGGGGAGCAATCATGGCACTGCCAACTTTCCTTGAGATGTTGCCTGATGAGGTCTTTAAAGGAGGCTTTGGATGATGTGTTTTGAATGCTTGTAGGGACAGAGTTCCATTTTTTAGCCACTGAACTACTATATAGTGCATCTCCAAAGCTATTGTAGCTGTTGGTGACTTCTAGTAGTAGTTTGCTTGATGATCTAAGAGGCCTTTTGGCTGAGTGATGTTGTACTAGGTTTTTGAGGGCAGGATACTTATTGGGGAGGTAATAGATAGAATGACAGAGGCAGAGCTGATTGTAGGTTAGGAGGTTGGGCAGTTCAAGCCAGTGGAGCTGTCTCAAAGCAGTACAGTGATGAGTTCTATATAACCAATTTGCAGCAAAGCGGGCAATTCTGTTATAGCAGGCTTCCATTTTGCTTAGTTCAGTTTTGTTGAGATTAGTCAGAATGGGAGATGCATAGAGTAGGGTGGCTAGAAGTTGGGAGCGAGCAATGGCTGATCTTCTGTTGTTGGTAAGAAATGGTCTGATACGGTAGAATGACCCCAGTTTGGCATGTACTTTTTTAATAGTTAAGTTGAGATGACTATCAAATTTTAGGTGGGAGTCTATGGTTATTCCCAATAGCTTAGCCTGTGCCACTGGAGCAATTGGAGTAGCATTAGTGGAGTAGATAGTGAATTGACTGTTAGTGTTTTTGTTAGAACTGGTTATAATCATAAGCTGAGTTTTCTTTGGATTGAGGATAAGTTGGGCTTTGGTAAGGTAGTTTTCAATGTCAGAGAATGCTAGCTGAGTTGTTTGCAGGAGGGTGGGAATGTTTTGTGCAGCACAGATTAAGGTAGTGTCATCTGCATACTGAATTATAGATGCATGCTGTGTGGAGGTATGGAGGTCATTTGTGAAGACTGTGAATAGTAGTGGTCCTAAGATAGAACACTGTGGGACTCCTATAGTTATGGGCAGCTGAGGAGAGAGAGAATTTTCCCATTTCACAGCTTGATACCTGTCAGTTAAGTAGCTTTGGAACCAGGTAAGAGTGGAATTTGATAGATGATATTGGTTTAGTTTGTTTAGCAGGATTTGGTGTGAGACTGTGTCAAATGCTTTGGACATATCCAAAAAGAGTTGACACTTGTAGGCCTTCATTTTTGAGACAGTTTACTGTGTCTGTGAAGCAGAGGAGAGCTGTAGTGGTACTATGGGCAGGTCTGAAACCATGCTGAGTAGGTGACAGGATGTTGCTGTCTAGGAGATAGTTTAGCATCTGGGTATGGATGCATTTTTCTAGGATTTTGGCCAGGGGGAGAGTAAAGCAATGGGTCTGTAGTTATTAAGTTCAGTGGAGGTCCCGCCTTTATGTATGGGTGTAACAGGATATTTTCCAGAGTTTGGGCACATAGTTTTCAACAATTGATCTGTTTATGGGAGTGGAGACTGGGATAGCAATAGCATCTGCTGTGAGTTTCAAGAAATAGCTGTGGAGTAGGTCGGCTGCTGTTGATGAGGTTTTTAGTTTGGAGAGCATGCTTTTGATTGAAGTGGTGGAAACTGTTTGAGGGTAAAGCTTGTATTAGTGTTATTTGTGTTGGGGGGGATAGTGAGGAAGGAACTGTCCTGTGATACTAAGGATAGAATTGAGTTCACAAAGTAGGAGTTGTATTGTGTTTCGATGGGAACTTTAGTGTCAGGGGTGGTTGGTTTGGGGGTAGCCTTTTGGGTGGATTTTAGTAGCTGGTTTACATTTTTCCAAAGTTTTTGCGGGTTGTGTTGGTATTTAGTTTGTAATGTTGTGTAGTAAGATTTTTTGTCCAGCCTAATGCATTTTTTTGCACGGTTGTGCAGTTCTTGGTACTTAGGCTTTGTGTTTCTTTGTTTTTTTGATAGTAAAGCCAGGCAGTGTCTCTGGACTTGAGGATTTGTTTGGTTTCTTTACTGAGCCAGGGGTTTGTAGAGGTTCTAACCTTGATTTTGCGCAATGGAGTGACAGTGTCTAGGTGTTGTAGATATGTTTTGTTGAAATATGCTACAGCCTGGTCAAGTGGGAGGGTTTTTAGGGGGGGGGGGTTCAGTCACAGTTACAGAGTAAAGTGTTGAGGACCTCAGGAGAGAATTTTTTTGTGTTTCTAGTGGATATATAGTTAGTGGTTTTGCATATGCTTGTTCTACTATGTATAAAGTATATTATGTTGTGGTCACTTAAGGTGTCTTGGAGACTGCCTGTGTGAGGGTACAATGTGGGGTTGTTAGTTAGGACCCAGTCGAGGATGGATTCCCTTTTAGATTTTTTTATCACATCTAGTTGGAATTTGGACTAGCTACTGGTAGCCATGGAGATTTATTAGATTACTTGGTGGTTCTGATATACAGGTGAACCAATCTAGGTTGACGTCCCCCAGAATAAGGGTTTCATGCCTATGTAGTTATTGCTACTACATTGTTCAGCATTTATTGCACGTGCCATGGAGCTTACATGTTGGAGAGCTGTGCAAAGGTATCTTTGAAGGTGAGTCACATCAGCAGCAGTGCTAAAGGAGGGGTAAGGGAAGTGTTGCAAGTGTGAATGACCACAAAAGCAGGTCTTTACAAGGATATACACACTCTCTTACACAAACACTAACATTTATACAGTTGCCAGGATCAGGATTGGAACTCCTACCTAACTAATTTGCTACACTATAGTATTATGCAGTTATCGTATGCACCACAGAGCTTATATACACTAATTTATACAGTTGCCAGGATCAGGATTGGAACTCCTACCTAACTAATTTGCTACACTATAGTATTATGCAGTTATCGTATGCACCACAGAGCTTATATGTTGGAAAGCTGTGCAGAGGTATCTTTGAAGGTGAGTCACATCAGCAGCAGTGCTAAAGGAGGGGTAAGGGAAGTGTTGTAAGTGTGAGTGACCACAAAATCAGGTTAGTACAAGGATACACACACTCCCTCACACAAACACTCACATTTATACAGTTGCCAGGATCAAGATTGGAAATCTTACCTAACTAGTTTGCTACACTATATTATTACATATTTTTCGCATGTGCCACAGAGTTTATATGTTAGTGAGCTGTCCATAGGTATCTTTGAAGGTGAGTCACATCAGCAGCAGTGCTAAAGGAGGGGTAAGGGAAGTGTTGTAAATGTGAATGACCACAAAATCAGGTCTGTACAAGGATACACACACTCTCTCACACAAACACTCACATTTACACAGTTGCCACGACCAGGACTGAAACTCCTACATAACTAGTTTTCTACACTATAGTATTATGCAGTTATCACAAGTGCCACAGAGCTTGTATGATGGAGATCTGTCCAATGGTATCCTTGAAGATGAGTGACATCAGCAGCAGTGCTGAAGGAGGGGTACAAGAGATTTAGTGACTGTGAATGGCCTCAACCACATTCATCTAGAAACACACACAGACTTCACACACAACTTTACATTTGACAGGACTGAGATTACAACTGCTACATGGATACCTATTTGTAGTGTAGTGTTACGCAGTTATCACAAGCACTACTGACACTATAGGGCTGAGGGCTAACCAAAGCTATTTCTACAGTGAATGACATCAGCACATCATGTGATATATGCCAATGGGATGTGTAGTGGGTGGGACAGGCCTCATAATGGGATTCTCTCTGTCGCTGTCTGTCTTTCTCTTCCCCATGTCTCTGTGTGTGTATGTTTGACATATTATATTATGTTTGCCTTAGATATGTATGTGTATTCCTATCCAATGTGTGTGTATGTGCATGTGTGTGTGTGTGTGTGTTTGTGTGTGTGTGTGTGTGTGTGTGTGTGTGTGTGTGTGTGTGTGTGTGTGTGTGTGTGTGTGTGTGTGTGAAGTATATCAATGGTGTACAACTTGGTGAGTGTGCACAGATAGCTGCGAATAACTAATAACTGCAGTCCAGTGTGTTGTGAGACATGGGCTTCATTTCTCTAAGTGTAGGAGCATGCCCAGTATGGATTTCTATACTGAGAGTCTGCATCCATTCTAGGGAGGGTTGGACTCCAGTTCACTGCTGCTCCAGTTAGCTGCTACAGCTACACCTAGCAAACTGTTTCTGCATGATATCTGTAGATATGTTGCCAATATGGAGACACAATGGGCTTAACATACAGGGGACACTGTAACTATTGCTGTCTGTGCTGCTTGTGTGACATGTTTGGTTGTAGCATAGATATTCTGACATATGTACTGTTTTACATTGTGATGCATCATGTAATCGACTACTGACAGTTATCATTCTTTGCTCACAGTTATTTACTGGGAAATACAAGATGAATGCAGCTGAGACCAATATTCTGAGGCATATAGACTACACATTCTGGCACACACACCTGCCATTGTGGATGGAGAGCTACAGACAATACACTGCTGGTTCTGTGCAAATGGTGCAGCACCTTGTTAGTATGTTGGCTGGGGTTCCCCCCTTTGCTTTACTCAATATCAAGGAATGATCATATCCTGCTGGGGCTATACCTCTCAGCTGTACAAATACACCTAGGTTATCCAGAGGCAGGATTCATATATCTGGTTAGTTTACCTTCACACTGTGGTTTACAAGCGGTTTTGCGGCTATTCATTCATGGGTTTGCAGTCAGGAGTAGTATGGACAGATATTAGAGTTTCAGACTTCACACACTCCATGACATCCATGCTTCTACACCCCCCTCTGTTATTCTCTCCTCCACATAACGTTATGCAAGCAATATCTCGGAGCTTTCCCTGTAGTTGGGCCTTTATCCCAGTAGTATTTATGGCCTGATCCACGGTCCTTGTAGTAGGACAAGGGGAGGCATGCTCCTGACATTTGTCAGCATGGCCTTGCAATTGTTTCCTGTTTACTGTTAGGTTGTTAGTTGGGACCCCCTGACATTCCATACATTGGCACTATGGGTGAGGCATGGGGCTTTGCCATTTGGACTGTAAGCCATTTGAGAGTGCTGCAAGCCATCTGTTAATGTATTTCTACATGGGATTGTGGGGGGGTGCACACCTGCAGACTTTAACATTTGAAATGACTGTACTGGTGCGGTATCTCTGTTGGCTAAAATTTCATATTGTATTGTGACCTATCATGCAGACAGGAGGCATATCAGTGGAGTACACATGTTAGATCTTAAAGCATATATTTCAGTTTCAGACTTCTTACCCTTCAGAACTGGAATGCAACTGCCAGACCTGTTGTAGTATGTCTGTGTAGGTCTGGTGAGGGACTGTTCACAATTGCCATTATTTAGGGGCGTTAGCCCAGCCTTTCTTCATGGTCATTTACACCTGTCCTGCTGGGTGAGGCTGGTGGTGGATATGTGACCCTCATTGATATCCATGTGCGTGACCTATTGACACCCACAGTTCTTTGGGCCATCACATGTACTACAGTGGGGGATGTCACCTTGTGTAGTGCTGTCTAGTATGTTGCACCAGTATTTGTTATGAATTTCCTGCTGTCCCATATAGCTGTCTGCTGCTATCCCATTCAGCCACCCAATTCCCTTGCATGCTTGCATCCATATCATACATACAAGTATGAAAACATAATACTCCATTCAGTTATTGATAGGAAGAGTGACTTACCTTGTTGCTGGGCTAGTATTGAGGACAGTGCTAGAGGGCTGACTATGTTAGATGCACATAGTACACTCCCTGTACATGGTAAATCTCAGGTAGAGTCATGTTTGGCATCCCTTTACTGTCTGTGTGAGTCAGAGAGAGGTATCAGTCCCTGGGTCCCTACAGTGTCAATGTGTGTGTTATGCTTTGCCTCTTTGCCAAGGCCAGGGCATACTGTGCGTGCCTCCTTCTGCCTACAGGGGCAGGCTCAGGATGTTCCTCCTCCAAGTCCCCCTGTACCTGTGCTGACCTTGGCAATGGTGGGGGGCTGTGTGGCCCAGCCCCATGCTGCTCCTGCTGTAGCTGTTTCCACAGTATCATATTGTGTAGCATGGCACATACTGTGGACATTTGTGTACATGTAGCTGGGGAGTACTGCAAGACTCCACCTGATATGTCAAGGCAGTGGAACCATGACTTGAGCATCCCAACCACATGCTCTACAATGATCCTGGTTTGTGCGTGTGCCTCATTATGGTGTTCTTGTTTGGGTGTGTGTGCATTTCTGATGGGTGTCATCAGCCACAGCTCCAGTGCATAGCCAGCGTCCCCCACAAGATGGCCATACGGGATGCCCCCCCCCCAGCAAATGCCTGTTACAGCTGTGAGCAATGCCAGATATGGCAGTCGTGATAGCTTTCAGGGCTGCCAGCACACACATTCATGATAATTCACTGGACATCACACATGACCTGGCAGTTGATGGAGGGAAAGCCCTTGCAGTTTATGTAGACCCTGCCCCACTCACCGCGTGGTGCATTGATGTGGATGTGCTTGCAGTCTATAGCACCAACTACTTCAGGGTATTCTGCAATATGGTGGAAGAGATCCATATGTGTGGTCAGCGCCTCACAGGTGGTGGGGAAGTATATGTGCTCATTGGCATGTTTTGTCATGGCATCCAGGAACTGGTGGAGTACCCTGGATGCTGATGCTTGTGAGACCTCCATGATATCCCCAGTTGGTCTTTGGAAGGTACCTGTGGCTAGTATTCTTAAGCCTAGACATACCTTGGTATCCACTGGGATGGGTTCCCGTCTATTAGTTCTGTGTGTAAGGTGTGGCTGGCACAGCTCAATGATTTGCTGTAGAATGTCCCTGTCCACCCTATAGAGCTCTACTATCTCCAGCTCATGTAGGCCCTGGTAGATTACCCTGGGTCTGTACACTCTTCTCCTCCTCCTCACTGTGGGTCGGTTGTCAGCATTCTCCTCCTCACCACCATCAGTCTCTAGCACATATTGATGGAGTAAAGCAGCAGCAGCCTCTAACATATTTAGTTATTTTTTCCAGTTAAAAATCCCCTTTTGTGTACATCGGTGGTGTAGAGTTTGTGGGAAAAACTAGTCTGTAGGATGTTTGCATAGCTTACATTAGTGTGCTGGGCTGCTGCAAGTGTAATGGCTGATTCTGATATATTACACCTGCCAGCTATGCCAATTCTCCTTGATTGCATTCCTACTGCTGTTTCCTCTTCCCACTTCCTCGCTATTTAAGACCCGAGGATGGCCGCGCATACCTGGTGCTCAAATGTAAACAGTTATGCTATTTATTCTGTTTTTTTGTTTTTTTTTTAGGCCTGCTGTGCACTGTGCACACCTGTTTATCTAAAGTAAGCTCTTTTAAGCAAAAATGGTGCTGCCTGGATGTGAACACGCTCTGCATTTCATGGAATAAGACAATACAGAATCAGACACACCCCCTTCCTTAGCTGTGCTTAGCTAAGGGCAAACACGGGCCACAGAGCTCCAATGAGCTTACAGAAAGCATGACACACACTCTTATGCAGATATTCAGCTCTTATACTTGCACTGTTGTATTCCTGCATCTACATGGTTAGGTGCAAGCTGACACTTTGAGGAAATCCGTGATTCAATATAGCTCCCTCATTTGCATACCCCAGTGTGTACATCCTTAGTTATTGCATATAGACAGACCCTTTCCCCTTGACAACCAGTGCTCCCTCATATTGTTTACATTCTGCATGCCATTGACTATAATGGCAAAATGCAGAATTATCTTAAAATTCACTTTTCTCATTTTTTTTTTTATTTTCGGCACAATCCTGTTTGCACACCATTGCCTTAAGCTTAAACAGCTGTGATTGGTCAAAAAAAAAGTTTAATTTAAAAAAAAATAAACATTTATTAATGCCAATGGCCTTATATTTGGCCATTGGCATGTGTGTTTGACTGTAATGCATGCTTTCCATGAGCTATCCTGCCTCCGTTTGCTCAGATGCAGAAATGTATTCAGTTACTAACTGAATACATTTCTGCTCTGACACTGTTTCTGCATGGAGTCCGGCCAGCTTCATGGATCATAGAATCATCTCACTTGCATGGTTTTTAGCAACAAATGAGGTGAGTTGCATCCCGCACGGCTTTCCGTGCAGGAACAGTGTAGGGCCGGTTGTGCACGTGAAAACGGCAGTTTCCCGGATCGCTCTGCAGCCATTTTCCATGCAGGAGCTCCTACACTGTTCCTGCATGGAAAACAGCCATTCCTGAATCCCAGGCATTATGTAGGCATTATGTAGGCACCTCGACATTTATGGGCATCAGATGGGTTTAAAGCCTTGTGTTTCTAAAGTATAGCCAAACAATCCACTTATGTTGTGTTACTGAAGTTACTAAAAAGGCTGAAACATGCAAATTCACAGCTAGTGGAATTTTTAATTTATTCACCTGAATGTACCCAATAAGTCACAAAACATAAAAAGTCATGAGCATTCAGCTGCAATTTAGCTGAAAAATGTGATGTCCTTAAAGGTCCATTACAGGAACTTTAAGTTATCACACACTGAAAACAGTGAAAAGTCTGTCTTGACTGGGTTTTATTTGCAGTTTTTATTGAATGGTTTGTCTGGCTGATCTTTTTACCCTTTGATTTGGATGTTACTTGTGATATCTTACAGGTACTTTGATGTTTATTGGCATAAGCTGGATTTTAAGCCCCATGTTTCTAAAGTATTGCCAAACAATCTACTTATGCTGTGTTGATGAGGTGTCTCAAATGTCCAAAACATGCATATCCATAGCTAAAGGGGATTAGTTTATTTGCTTGAATTTACTCGTAAGCATTTAAAAAGTAAAAAGTCAAGGGCATTCAGAATCCATGTAGTTAATTTATTATACAATGAAAATTCTAGCTTAGCTGTTTTGCAGTTTTTACTGAATGGTTTTGTTTATACATATATATATATATATATATATATATATATATATATATATATATATATATATATGTGTGTGTGTGTGTGTGTGTGTGTGTGTATGTGTGAGTGTATAAAATGCAGGCACAGAATCAAATTTATGAGTTTGTTGATTGCATTTAATATAGAACTTGATTAAGAATAATTAATTTTTTTGCATGCTGTTTTTGATCTAAGTTCATTTACTTTTTTCAAATACAGCTATTCCCAAATACAATCCTTTTGGAAGCTAATAAGATCATATGTCATGGGGAAAACAAGAACAAGTGTTGACAGATAGCCAGGAATGAGGAAAAATGGACTGCATAGTCTGGTGGGTGGTTGACTGACAGTCTTCTAAACCTTAATTTCCCCTTCTTTTCGGGGCCATTTTATCTAGGTGGGAGGCCTTGAGTGAATGGTGCTTGACATGGATGAATAGGAGGGCAGAGGACCACACCACCCAGCAACAAGTTGCCCTCTTTGGTGGAAGTTATTTATGAGTTTCAGGCTGAAGCTGAAGTTTGAACATTGGTGATGAATTCATGGAAGTTCAGCTATTGGTTTGGCATTAATAAAATTGGTCACAACAGCTATCCTATGTGGTCTCTTTGTTGGGGGGACTGGGCTCACAGACAGTAAAGATTTTTGTACAAAACCTTTAATCGCAATCCCATGACATCCAAGGGGGTATGTTCCTTCAGGGATTTTTATATCCTTAGAATGTCCTGGCAGTCTCACCTTGGCAGAACAGTGGCTAAGCCCTCTCATCTCCCAGTAAGCTAAGGCCCCTTCCTCTTGCAGGAGGGCAACTGACGGACTTCCCTCATTTATTTCCCTCTTCATTCCTGGGCAAATTTTTCTAGGTGGGTGGCCTAGAGTGAGCAGTGCTTCATGCTGCTCAAGCAGGCCAGGAGGCTTTGACAGAAAGCATTTTGGTTGGATGAGCTTGTTAGAAGGGCTGTGAAGTTATATATATGGTTTATGCTGAAGTTTGAACATTGGTGATAAATCGATAGAAGTTCAGTCACTGGTTGGACATTAATAAAATCTGTTGCAATGGCTATTCTGTGTGGTTTCTTTGCTGGGGAAGGGGCTCATAGACAACATTTCTACTTCAGGATATCAGTATCCTGCCCACTTCTGGTCACTGTCTGTTTGGAGATTGAAAGGTTTTCCCATGAATGCATTTTCTCCAAGTAATCCAGGTCTTCCCACCTCACAAAATCATGTTGCTCAATTGCGCATTCTAAATTTTCCGTATGCATGGCATTTATCCTTGGAACTCTGACACACTCTGCTGCTGAAAACTGACTGAAAACTATGTTACTTATGTGATTAATAAATATAAATGCTATGCAATGGATCTGGATTTAAATGTACACACATTTGAATACACAATAAATCTTTAACTAGCATGTAAAGACGTCATTATTATGTGGTGAAATAATTTTAATAGTATTAGGTTAATCATGTACAAATAGAACAATCCATGACAAAGTCTGTCATTTAAGTATATCATTTCAAAAAATCAAATGCAAATTATTGTATCTGATGAAACATATATAAACATGGATCTACTTCAATGGTCGACATTTCAGAATGTTGACATTCATATGGCCGAGACCATATGATCGACATTCAAAATTTCGACCATACCATAAAAAATAAAAATCACAAAAAAACTTACCTTCACACAGCTAGCAGGCTCCGGCCCCCCACCCTCTGGAATTTAACTATATCAATTCCGAGATAGCACTACAGTGTGGAAGATGGACATTTTCCATTATGCAGTGTACGGAGATGCCAGTTCTGCATGGTCGACATTTCGAATGTCGATCATATGGTCTCGGCCATATGAATGTCGACATTCTGAAATGTTGACCATGTGAAGGGAACCCATAAATATATATATATATATATATATATACAGATAGATATAGATGGATCTGCTTCTGATAATCAAAAATCCAAAACGCCAGAGATGAAAAGGCCGAGATGAGAATCACGAAAATGAAAATGCCGAACCGAATATGTATTCCCAGGGCAAGTAAACACTTGCCCAACACTACAGTGAAACACAGAACACTATCTAAAACCCACTTGGGTGGGGGCTACGCCCTCCACACCGCTGATGTAGGGGGATGCACCCCCAACACCCCCCAACTATATATACCAACTCTGGTATCACACTATAGTGGGGAAAATCAGAATCAGTATCATAATCACATTTATTGGCCAAGAATGCACGCATACAAGGAATTTGACTCTGGTTTGAGTGACTCTCCAAGTATGAATTATATAAATGACATACATACAACTATTAAGA